>NC_056725.1:1815944969-1816009969 GCF_019279795.1 Protopterus annectens | reverse complement strand
TTCTTTGCAACATCACTGTTGTCCCATATTTTTTCCACTTTTTGATGACTGCCTTCACTTTGTTCCATGGTATATGCAATGCTGTGGAAATTTTTTTTGTGGCCTTCTCCTAACTGATCCCATTCAACAATGAGATCCCTTTGATGCTTTGTAAGCTCTCTGTGAACCATGGCTTTTGCTGTAGCAGGCAACTGAGTAAATGTCAGGAAAATCCTACTTGGACAACTGAACTTTATTTGGGGTTAATCAGAGTCTCTTTAATTGATGACAGGCGTGTATCCAAGAAGACCGAATGCTGTAATTAAATCAAAAGGTGCCTCAACAAAGTATTAGTTTAAGGGTGTATACACTTATGCAACCAACGTATTGTATGTTTTTTATTTTTTATAGTTGAAATGATTTATTGTGGTCTCATTTTTTACATCACAAAAACCTGGCATTTTATTTTCAGTTGTTTGGAAAATGGTGTTTAGTGCAAGAAGACTTCTATAGGAGAATATGAATTAACTGATAAGACCAGTAACATGTGGAAATATAAAAGCAAATAAATGTGGCAGGTTATTACTGGCCACTGTTCTTGTGACTACACATTTTTATTGCTTATTTACCTGGCCTCAAAAGAGCAAGATACTATATTCTCTCTTCAAATAAAATAACGTTCACTTTATATTATCTCTCTCTCTCTCTCTCTCTATATATATATATATATATATATATATATATATATATATATATATATATATATATATATATATATATCACTCTCTCTCTCTTGCCATAGTGAACAGTTACAACAAAAAAACTAGTAATAAATATCTTTCTTTTCTCACTTTTTTGTCCCCAAATCCCCCAAGTCCCTTCATCCTAGGCACACTTATGACTTGATTATTGTGCACACAAGAGTGAATGATTTGTGACACCTCATTGGGTCATATGAAAAGGGACATGGCAGTGTCCTCTGAACATTTATGTGGAAAGAGAGTGAAGCTAATATTGAGCAGTATCCTACTGCTGCCAAGAAAGATGCCAGTATCCTACTGCTGCCAGGAATTATGCCAGTATCCTACAGCTGCCAGGAATTATGCCAGTATCCTACTGCTGCCAGGAATGATGCCAGTATCCTACTGCTGCCAGAACAATGCCAGTATCCTACTGCTACCAGAACAATGCCAGTATCCTACTGCTGCCAGGAATTATGCCAGTATCCTACAGCTGCCAGGAATGATGCCTGTATCCTACTACTGCCAGGAATGATGCATGTATCCTACTGCTGCCAGAACAATGCCAGTATCCTACTGCTGCCAGGAATTATGCCAATATCCTACTGCTGCCAGGAATGATGCCAGTATCCTACTACTGCCATGAATGATGCCTGTATCCTACTGCTGCCAAGAACAATGCCAGTATCCTACTGCTGCCAGGAATTATGCCAGTATCCTACTGCTGCCAGGAATGATGCCAGTATCCTACTGCTGCCAGGAATTATGCCACTGTTCTACTGCTGCCAAGAATGATGCTCCAATGCAAACAAAAGATAATTGGCTTTAGTCATTGGCTTAACTACGGCTGTCATTCTAGACAGATCCAGTATATAAAAGCCTGGGGTGAGATTGTTGATAACCCCAGATGCTTTGCTAAGGATGGTCTACATCTCTCTCATCATGGCTTCTTTATACTGTATATTTCTTCCCAAATAGTACCCTTTTAGGCAATATCAGTCTTGATGATTCTGGTTTGTGCGTGTGCCTCCTTAAATTACTCGCATAGCCAAGCACAATCAAAATCATGTAAAAGTAGCACTGATTAATTCTAGAAGCCTAAAGTAAAAGTTGCACTCCTTATAGGCATTCCAAATCCTTGAAAATATTGATATATGTGTGGTTACTGAAACATGGTTTCAGAACAGTGAATGAACCCCACACTGTGCAGTTTTAAATGTCTACCACTCCTTCAAATGCAATGCCAAATTGGACATTGCTAGTGGGAGCGTATCTCTCTTCCTAAGAAACTTTTTCACCTCAAGATTTGTAATGCAGGACAAGGACACACACCTCCACATTCTTCTTAAATTAAACAAACACCATTACCAAATAGTAGCCCACTATCAAACCCCATCCATGACACTGGCAGACCATGAGGCATACATTAATAAGCTGAGTATCACCATGGAACCTAATATAATCCTCTTGAGTTACTTCACCTATCCCTCCATTAACTAGGGAACCTATACCACCACAAATAAGTGCAGAGATTTTTGGATGTCATTAATGCCAGCTCCTTGAAACATCTAGTCCAAATCCCAAAGAGGGGTTCTAAATTATTAGACCTGGTTATCACAAATAGAGCTATCCCTATGCTGAGTTCCCACTGTTCCCAGTTAACTGGTCATATATGGCCATTGTGCAGTAACCCTTACTCTAGGTGTGAGACTTGAGTCACTTTCAAAACCCTCAAGACTACTCCAGCTAACTGATCCATCGAGAGCCAATGTTCACAGCACTAGGTGGGCCTAATGAAATTCTGACACCCTCCTGACCTTGATGAACCTGCTTCACATGCTGCAGTTTTTGCAGATAACTTCTACACTCATCTCCAAGCTACTCTTCAGCCCTTGATCCCCCAAAGACATAAAGTACCAAGTTTTAGAATAAACTCATTTTGGGAGAACCCCAGTATCAATAACTATACAACAAGAGAAAGAAACTCAAAATACATAAAGGTAAACTTACACTCTCAGCTCAAAATGATCGCCAAAGAACTCGGAAATAAAATAAAATCCTCCAAGAGCAAGTACAAACTGTAAATCACCACCCATGCTAAGGAACTTAAGAAATAACATGGGTTAATATCAAATAATATCACATATTTGTCCACTGCTGACACTGTCAACATACAGTAACTGTAGAAAAATTCAGCTCAAACTTTACTCCTATCTGCCACAAATTTCTCATAGCACATTAGCATGCTTACAACACCCCTAAAATCTCCTCAGATAAGTCCTGTGTACTCTGTCTCTAAGGCTTAAAACACAAGCTCCATGGGTCCTGACAATGTGCCAGCTTGTCTTCTTGTCAGTACAAAAAACACAGTTTGGCTGATTTCACATATATTCAGTCTCAGCCTCTCCAGTGGATTCATGGTAGATGTATGGAGAACTGCAACACAACTGACCTGGGCAACTAAAGACCTACCAGCCTCACTACTCTAATCTGTAAGTCAATGGAGGTCCTCATTATCGACCTCATTAACAAGGACATTAGTCGTCTTCAAAATCTAGGCCCAAACCATTTTGAGTTTGTTAAAGGCAAATCTTGCCTGTTGATCCTCATTTGATAAGGTAATCCAATTAAATGTAACCCCTTGTGTTACCCACTGAATAGGAAAATGACACTGATTAGAAACTGGTCTATTAGTATTGCAGGCATACTCTCAAATAAATATGTATGTGTGTATATGTATATACATATACATATATCTATATCTAAAATATATATATATATATATAGAGAGAGCTAATATATATATCCAAATACAAAAGATACTGAATTGGTTCACTGACAAAGTTAGTGTCACATTCCAACAGTCTATAATCAGCATAAATCTCTTTAATATTCACAAATGTTGAGTGCTTTCATCTACTAGTCCGTAGATTTCATCAGAACAAATGTAAGTTCCTTGTGATCCATTTGAATACATTCATTCTTCCAATCACATTCAAGAATTGATTACATATTAGTGAATTACATATTAATGAACTAGTGTCTGAATTAATGTCTATACTCATGAATCACACTAAACACACCCCGGGATTCATGAAGCTTGCACCAGGTGCAGGCGTAGCATAGGCAGTCTAACGCCAAATATGGCCGCCGGGAGATTCAGGTACGATTCGATTCCACCTGCACTACCAGCGTATGCCAGAGCTGCGCAGCTCTCGGCACATGTATGTTAATCACCCCATGCACAGTAGTGCAGCATGCAAATGAAGGTACATAGCAATTCATGAAGTGGTGCAGGCGTAGCGTAAGCATACAGAAATGTAAACCAAAAAAAGGTTTACATTTTTTTCAAACAGAACATCGGAGCCATGAAAGTGGGCCAAACTTACGTATTACAAAGTTAACATATGCCAATGGCTAAATATACAGCCAATGGCATAAAAAAACATGCACAACACATAAAAAATAACATTTAATGCCATGGCCACACTAACGCAAAGTACAACCCAGGGCATGTGTGCACAAATGGGAACACAAGGAAAATATATATAGATGTCATAAAAATGCAATGTAACACAAATCATGATTTCGCCATAATAGTCAATGGTATGCATGCTACACCACAACCAAGGCTCAAGGGTTGCTAAGGGTCTGTGACAGTGTTCAGCACGGTAACTATGAATTAGTAGTGAATGCCATGCAAATGAGGCAAGTAATACTGAATTGCAAATGCCTTTCCAGTGTAAGGCTGTACCACACGGCATAGCAGTATAACACCGAAGAGGGGCCTGGAGGTATACATAACATCAGCAGAGGGGTGTGCCACCGTAGCTGTAAGCACATTGGAGCATTGCTAATCCGGGTTACCCATTGCTAAGCAAAGCCGCAGGATAGGGGTGTGGATGTAGCCATAGCTTTGCTTAGCTAAGAGCACACAAGGTGACCGAAAGCGCATGTGTACGTGGATGACACCACGCTCGAAACCTGGTAAACAGCTGCACGTGGCATGCACCACAGCTGAAACAGGAAGGTTCCGGGAAGACAATAAAGAAATGCCACAGTAGGGTAATTGGAGTACAACTGAGTAAGTAACACCTATTAACTCACAGTGGGCCATTGACGGTAGCTAACAAGGCTGCTAGCAGCAACCTGCAAAACAGGAAAGGGGAGGTGCCGGATTGCAAAGAAAAGAGAACTGTCACAGCAGAGCAAAGCAAACCTGCAGTAGATTGGCTATAGAACACATTTCGCAACACAATCCTGGGTTGGGAAAGTACAAAACAAGAAAGCAGGCTGCTGGATGCATGCCTGACAATGGGAGGGGAATTGATTTGAAAAGTGAAGGCAAGGGCAAGAGGTGATCCATGGCAGCCAAGTGTAATTCAACACCAAAGGCACCACAATAGCAGTACCTGCGGTAAAACACATAAGTAAGATACCCTGCAGCTCGGATTGTACATACACACCATATGACATCATCAGCTTCCAAAGCACAATAGTATAAAGTGTGAAGGCACCTCATACACACTTGTGTATTCCCAAACACTGCACCATCGGTGTAAACAGACTGGGAACTTTTACAATGTACATGTTGGGAGCTGCCATAGTTTTGATTCATCAGCATGTGTGGAGACTGAAGGTGGTGTGGAGGATGATGCTGACAACAACCTCAGGCACTGACAGTGTTCAGACCAAGGGTAACCTACCAGGGGCTAGATGATCTGGAGATAGTAGAGCATTACAGGGTGGACAGGGACATCATACAGCAAATCGTTGAGCTGTGCCGGCCATGCCTCAGAGCCAGAAACAACAGAAGGGAACCCATCCCAGTGGACACAAAGGTATGTGTAAGCTTGAGAATACTAGCCACAGGTACCATTCAAAGGCCAACTGGAGATATCATGGGGATCTCACAGGCATCAGCATCCAGGGTACTCCACCAGTTCCTGGATGCCATGTTACCACATGCCAATGAGCATATATACTTCCCCCGAACTCAGGAGGAGTTGGCCGGCAATATGTACCTCTTCCACCGTGTGGCAGACTACCCGGAGATACTGGGTGCAATAGACTGCACGCACATACACATCAAGTCACCACCCATTGAGCATGGTAGGCACTACATAAATCACAAGGGATACCACTCCATCAACTGCCAGGTCATGTGCAATGCCCAGGGCATTATCATGGATGAGTGTGCTGGTAGCCCTGAAAGCTACCATGACTCTCACATCTGGCATGCCTCACAGCTGTACCAGGTATGTGTCAGGGGGACATCCCATATGGCCACCTTGTGGGGGATGCTGGCTATGCACTGGAGCCGTGCATGATGACTCCCATCAGAAATGCACGCACACCCATGCAAGAACACCATAATGAGGCACACGCACAAACTAGAATCATCATAGAGCGTGTGTTTGGGATGCTGAAATCACAGTTCCATTGCTTGGACATATCTGGTGGAGCCTTGCAGTACTCTCCAGGCATGTGTGCCCACATCTTCATAGTATGTGCCATGCTACATAATATGATTCTGCGGAAACAGCTGCAGCAGGGACATAATGTTAAAGGCCCTCACAGCCCACCGCAATTGCCAAGGGCACCACAGGCACAGAGGGATTCAGACCATGAACACCCTGCGCCAGCCCCAGTAGGCAGACGGAGGTATGCCCAGTATGCCCATGCCTTGGCAAAGAGAGAACGTATAGCACATACACTGACAGTGTAGGCCCCTACGGACTGACACACTTCTCCACCTGCACACACACAGTAAAAGGGATGGCATACACACACGACCACCTGTAAATTGTCATGTATAGGTGGTCTACTGTGTGCATCCTACATAGGCAGCCCTCAACTATTGCACACACAACTGCTATTAGCACAAGGTAAGTCAATATCTGAACAGTAAATTAAGCTAACAGCATGTGTTGATACTGTATGTATAGGTTCCTAGGTACATCGGTAGGTACATGCCTAATTGTCAGAGGCCATTCATAAGCCTAGCCAAAATGTGTCGGCTGTCGCCACCCCATTGATTAACTAACTGTCCCTCTGTGGAGCAGAGCCAATTGCAGGATTCCTGGGGTGTAATCACTGTTCCCCACCCACTCTGCAAGGATTCCCTGGTGTGTTAATGAGGGGCTAAATATAATGTAATCAGGGATGTAGTTCCAAAGCATGAGGAGTACCCATGACAGGTATCTGTCACCCCAGCATTCTCCAGTTATGGTTGTGGCAAGGTGTAGCACATTACAGTGTGTGGCTCACTGTGACATGGATTCCCATAGCTTGAGCACATCCATTAAGCATCACTTGGACATACCATTAATAGGTAACATCCATATGTACACCAACTGAGTTACACATTTGTTTTCAGTATGGAGGAATAGCCGTATTACACTCTACATACTAAACACCATGACACTTGCACATATCCCAGATGCCTCAGTGTTAAAGCCACTGACTGTCTTGTGCATGGTCCTGGTTCCACGACCTGCAAGGGCTGTTACGTAATTCTGATGTCCCGAATAATGGATGCTGGATGCAGGTCGTTAGAGCATGTTTAAGCATATGTTAGCAGGTTTTTGTGCCAGTAAGTGCCGATAAGCGTAGTTTAAACATGACTACACGGATATGCGCAACACAGGTCTATCCTTTGCAGAAGCCTTAACATACCTTGTCAGAGACACACTATAATGGCCCTATGTGAAATCGTTGCTGTTGTACAATGGAATAGACGCCGATGTTACAGGGTTGGGTTTGGTTGCAATAATCCCGTTTCAGATCGCTGATATAACAGCTAGACTCACATGTAGAACTACATCCTCTAGCCGTTACACACAATCCACGGGGGCCATGAAGTTAATATATCTCAGTCTGTCTCCATATAGCTGTTGCAATTCATCACAAACAACACATCCAGGCCGTCTTCCTCGAAGGTAGGGCAAAGGGACAACGTCCAAGTGGAGTATTCAATTATACCCTCTGCTGCCATGTCATTGGCTAATGGAGTAGCAGCACAACTGATGTGCATGTAATCATCTACTCCGGAACACCAATTGGTGGCAGGATACCACATGTTACTGATATCTAAGTATAAAAGGATGGCTTGTCATACATTCAAACTGTATGTACATACCAGAAAAATGTTACAACAGAAAACAAATAGGACTTATATTACCGTCAACTCAGGATACTAATAAGGTATGTAGAACAATCAGTATGTTAGTGTATGTAGTACCTGTTCTGTTTTAATTAAAGTGTACACAATGCATATAGTGGGAAAAGGTATTATGTAGTGATGTATTGTTGAGCATAGTAATGCACGTTGAAATTGTGTGTACTTCTTTGGGCCATAAGATAAACATCTCATACACCACAAGGGATGCTATATAAGGACTTTAAACACAACAATTCCACTCCAGCTGCTGTCAGTGGCAGGGTTGGTCCAACAAGTACGTGCCATAACAGGGGATAGTATATGTTGATATACTGTAATAGTAGGCATATGTATGGGTGTATAACTGGGAATAACGTGTCTAAGGTGGTCCTGCTGTGCAATTATGATTTGCATTGTGAGATATCGTGGCAAAAATGTGAAATGTACAGTATTGTAGATAGATATGTCTAACATTTTACATAACATTACTGTTATGTTATGCAAACATCAGGTATGTCTATTGGCATGTACAATACACAATAACAGGATACATATGACTTGTAGTCACCAGACAGTGTATCAGCATGATAGCTAATTGAAATGGAAGAGCTAGTCAATTATGTATGCACAAAGGACATGTAATAGCTTCATAGGTTCATAGTTAGGTACTATGCTGTCTGGCCAAGGCAATTCGTAAGCCTAACTACAGTGTTTTCACTTGCGGCACCTCCCTAGGTTAGTGTCTTGTGCCTGTGAACAGCAGAGCCATTTGTTTCCTGCGCCTCTCTACAGCAGAGCCACTGCAGTGATCCCTGGTGTACATGTCTGTCTCCCATCCACCCATTGAGGTATCTCTTGAAGAGTGCTAGTGAGGGTCCCTGCCTGATGCACATAGGAATCATGTTCCAAAGCATGGTGAGTGTCCGGGTCAGGAATGTATCCCACCAGCACGTCCTAGTCATCGTTGCATTTAGGTACATATCCCAGAGCATGTGGCTCTCAGGGACTTTTGGTTATGTGGAGCATATCCATCAATATTGTTTTGGACATGGGCCTTGTATGTTCAGCAGAGATCACCTCTGAGTATGCGGTATGCAAATGAGTACAGTTGGGGTTTCTGTAGTTGGGCTGCATACATCATCCTTCGAAGGTCAGTATTCCTCTTGGTGTGGTAATGATGTGGTATTTAAAGTCGTTGCTGTTGTCTCATAAGGTACATCCCAAATGGGGTGTTGTACCCTTTAATGTGTTTCATAAGTCATGAGTAAAGTGGCACAATGGCTGCCTTTGGTCTGGCTACAAACCCATTAGAGATTAGAGGGGCCACGTAGAAGGATATCCACACCACCTTGGCAATATGGTTATCAAAGAAGTGAATGCTATCTACTTGGGTTCTAAGATCCCTTATTACGTCTTATGTATGTAGGGGACTACCACCTATGTGATAGTCCATGGGTGATTGGTGTAATCCAAAGGGGATGTCTATGCACCTTGTGGCATGCAGCTTGAGGCCATGTTATTGACACCAGGTATCCATCCCAGTGACACCCTTATGGAGGGTGTCTGTATCAGCTGGGGAATCATTCATGGCCCCTAGTTTGCAGTCATCTGCAAACCTATTCAGGGTAGGTCCTCCTGTGCTAGCCTGTACCTCAGAGAAGCATATACCGAACATGAGGGGCCCTATGACCGAGGACTGGGGGATGCCAATTGTAACTGATTTACAGTAGGAACTAAGGTATGCTACCCTCACTGTGTGGGTTCTGTCCGTGAGCTACTTTGCATAACATCTCATAACGTAGGAGTTAATGTGCAGGTGGATGTGTATGTTGACAATACCAGAATGGGGAACGGTGTTGAAACCCTTTGAGAGGTCAAGGTAGGCTGTGTGGACCTCCTTACCCTCATCTACTGCCCTGATAGCTGTCTCAAAGGACTCCACCAGGTTTAGGAGGCATGGTCTGGCCCTAACAAATCCAAACTGGGTGGGATCAAAGGTTTGGAGGCCACCAATGTCTCTGTGAATGAGATCCACGATGATTTGCTCCTTAGCCTTGCAGAACAGTCTAGTCAGGCGTATAGGGCAATAGTTCCCCTGGTCCATTGTGGCACCACCTTTGCGGAGTGTGATAACTGTTGCTGTGTGCCATTCAGGGGCCGCAATGCCTGATGCAAGGCTATTAGTGAATATGGTCCCAAGTGGGGAGCCATTTCATTCTGAAGTTCGTGGAAATCGCAGCCTGGGATGTTGTACGGTCACATGGATGCTGTGTTCCTGGCTTTAGAGAGTGCAGCTATGAACTGAGTAGTTGTGATCACAGGGACTCTGCATCATTCCTGTATAGATATGGGCCCTTTAGAGTGTGAGAGGGGTGTAAAGTTAGCACTGAACCTATCTGCCAGGATGTTGCCAGTATCAGTCGGTTCTGTAATGTTCGTGTCTTACTGCTGTATGTCAGAGCAGATGTAGGTATCACCATTGAGAGTAGTGACCTACCTCTAGAATGCTTTGTGGTAGTCCTTGGAATTAGTTGTGGTTATGTTTACATAGCTAGCTTTGGAGGATGTGATAAGGGATCTCAGATTCTTACTGAGGCTGACCAGGGAGCTCCTCCACTCATGGGATTGTACTCTACTTTGCAACAGTCTCCTCCTTCTGTTGTACATTATGTCCATGGCAGTGGACTACCAGAGTGGCGTCTACTTTCTGGTGGGTACCATCATGGTTCTGTTTGGGATAGCATGATCCATGCAGTCGTGCAAGTGCTAATTAAGTGCAGTTGTTTTTGATTCAGCGGTTGTAACTGTATTGTCCATCTGCACGGGTGTCATGACATTTACTACTGCTGTCATACGAAGCCTGAAGTTGGCTTTGTAGAAATATTGTACTGTGTTTTCCATAAAGGGTGTGGTGCCGGGATGTGGATAACAAGGGTGATTAGCGTACGTTCGGATCTGACCAACGAGGAGATGACCCCAGGTGTGGAACACCAGTCACACATGTTGTTAATGACCAGGTCTAGGATATTGTTGGCCCTGGTGGTGGTGTGGATAGGTTGATCCAGGTGATTGGAGGTTATGAATCCCAGAAAACATTGGCCTAATGTGTCGGTACATGAGTAGGTATCCCAGTTAATGGTGGGGTAGTGTCAGTAGCACATCAGTAGTGTCTGTTTGAACCCTAATTTCCAGTACACCAAGACATGAGGACTGTTAACCGTGGGGTATGGTGTGGGATCTGTAACAAGCTACAATTTGTATAGCAGTTATGGCCAGGGTTAGTTGCACTTGGATTACCTCTGATGCATTGTGCTAAGCAACCAGCCTGGAGGTGTGGGTATCCTTGGGAAATATGGACACACCTCCGCCGTGGGTGTTCCGGTCCTGGTTACATGACTGAAAGGTATGGTATGAGTAATAGCCTGGTAGTGCAGGGGTGCTCTCAGGAGCTTAGAAGCAGGTCCCAGTCACTGCACAGATATCAAAGTGGTCCATTACAAGGAGTGTCTCGGGTGAGTGCGTTTGAGATGAAGACGTCAAGCATTGAGTAGCATTACACTCAGGTTTTGCTTGCCTGTTCCTGTTATGGTGGTGAATATGTTATTTGAACCGTGCCTAAAACAGGCACTACAGGAGAAGTAAGAGCCTTAGCCATTATCCGGAATCCCAGGGCCGACAGATACAGGCCATCTGTGCCAAAGCATCATGTTCTGTCGATCATGTCATTCAAAGCAGACAAATACTGGATACCCTTGGAATGACACCAGAAGCATAGCCAATTGTTGAAGTAAATAATTTTGTCCTTGTACTGCATTATCAGTCTGGACGATGGCAGAATGCTACTCAGGGCTAGGGCGATACCTGCCTGGGCTACAAGATCGGAGAGTTGTTCCATGCCTCTTTACATGTACTCCAGGAAGTTACATTTCAGGGCATTCACACTTACATGTAGAATGACACAGTCATATTGTACCTGTTGAGGAGTGACCTGAGTGCATAGGTTATGTTGCGGATCCTGTTACCTGACAAGCAGCTGACTGTAACTATCACCTTGTGTAGCCTGCTGAGTGGGACATCAGTGTGACCACCTATAGAGTCACCTATGACTAGTGCATTGGGTACATTATATCGCCCTATTGGCTGTGGTTGATGGGCACACTGAGTCTGTGGGCTATAAGTAATTGGTGTTGTGTTGGGGGATGGGGGCTACCTGCATTTCTGCTTTGGAGTTCTCTGTTGCCTAGACAGAGTAGTAGTGAGAGGCTCCGCAAATGTTGTAGTCTTATTATGTGTGGCCTGTGGTGGTGGAGATCTAGTGAGACTATGTGATGACTATGGTGTGGTGCAAACGTTTACCATCCCCACATGATTGTCAGGTTCAGTCTGGGTTGGAGAGAGCTTTACCTCCAGCATGGCTAGGTTTGTGCATTTCCCACAGGTTGTAGTGTTGTATGTTAGGAGGGGAGTATTGACTGTGTACATGAGACAATTTCAATATTGCCTCATGATGCCCATATTCATCTTATAGACAGGCGAGAACACTGGGAATTGACACTTGGACATGCCTGAATATTTAACTATTTCCCACTAGATATGTGAGGAAAGTGTGTACAAGAGCTGTTTTACTCTATGCAAGTGGGAAATGTAAGTACAAACAGTGTTTACCTGTAGGTAATGAGGAGGATTGAGTGCTATAGTAATTTGTAGCTCATGAAGTGCTTACATGTTCTGAATAAGTGCTAAGCAGGAATAAGCACTACAGATAGGGTGTTGGATAACATAAACACACTGTCCCCCCCAACAGGTACACAATCACATATCCATGAACACTACAGAGCCCCTGTAACCATAACTATGATGGTACAAGGTGCACTCAGGCTGCATGGGACCTGTCCACATCCCTGGTTGTATCATACACATATGGCAAAACAGTTTGCTCTACACATACACATCATGTAAAACATAGCTTCATGTCAGTCTGTGAAAACACTGCATGGTGCACACCAACAGTTATCACAACCCACAAAGTGGAGACACCACTCATAATGGGAGGCACTGCACTACTACCCTGCTGAGTCTGGTCTGAAAGTCCATGAACCTTAATCAACGTATATGTTGTTAGCAGTACAGATGTAGATGACAGTACGGATGATTTTACACTGCATATCATACCTGTGACAGGTCATAGGACATCATCATCACCCATACTGTGTTCCACTTACACTCAGTATACTAGATGTACCTTTGTATGTCACAGGAGTGTTCTGCCAGTGGACTGTTGACAGAACCAACACTACAAAAGGTGTTTGAGTAATATGTGCATATCACACCAGTGGCAACTACAGTAAAACAGGGTTAATTCGTTGTACTCCCCCTCATTGTAGCCCATACCATACAGACAAATGGGAGGCATCTGCCTATGTAAGTATGTGAATGGCTATGACCTAGGAGCAATAGCTGTCTCAGTGTTGTGGACAACATACAGAAGGGGGTTTGTGGGTGAGGTGACATATGTGCACAATCTGACAGCTGCATATTGCATTGTCACCGCTAGGTTAATAACCCTGTACCCATGAACTACCACCTAGGCAGCGGTCAATATAATGGACACTGTGTGTAAGGGATGCTGCTGTGCAGTTTACCTCCCTGAGCTAGAGACATCACCAAGCCTATTAGGTAGTCATAAGAGGCAACCCTAGTCATGACAGGGTGCCATCCATGAACATGGAGATCATTGTACAGCCATACTCATCACTCAAGTGACCAATATCGGATCACATATCACCTTTAAGGGGTATTGGCCATGTTTGGATGGCTGACACCAGCCTTCACAATCCTCATCTCCATTATGTAGCATGATGCCTACCCTGCATAAAGACATGTCCAACACTGTGATGTTGGACATGCTACATGTACATATCCTGATCTGAAATACATATGTCATGGACATCCACCTACCTAGTACAAGGATCACCACATGCTGGACAGATCCTTGTGCCATACACGGTACATACTCCTGCCATACTATGCAACCTTGTCCAGCAAAGCTGCACATTTCACCTCTGTCAGATATGGTGTGATGACCGCATGGTAGATGTATCATTAACTGTGTGGATCAGTTATGTGGCACTGCTTCACCTGGTGCTGGAAACACGGCTGTCGGCTACAGCTAGGTAACCCTACATCCTAGGCTCATACATAGCCCAGGGCATATGGACTACTAGATGACCTTGGCCATACATGCTATAGATGATAACCATCCCTGCAAATACCATCAGGCTAGCCAGTGTCCCATGTGTATCACATGTGCAACACAGGCAATACATGGCAGGATGTTGAACTGCTGTACAGTGCCGTGTAGATGTATATGGCAAAACACATGCATGTAAAGGCTTCCATGTGCATGTCTGCATTGTCACAGGTCATGTCCGTTAAGGTAGTGCATGTGTTTATATGTGACATATACACAGCATCAAGGTCAACAGCATTAATGTGGACACATACAGGCATGTGCTGATAGGTAAGAACACCAGTACAGGCAAACAGACATGCCCACATCAAGACAGCATCCACATGGAGTATGAGCAATGTAATCAGGTGACACACATATATGGTGATAATATCCAATCCCCATTGGGTGTCACATGTGTGTGACACAAACATGTCAGTGGTGTCAGTGTCATAAAGATTTGCAAAGACAACTATTTATATGTAATAAATGTGATACACATGTATGTGCAGCTGTATTTCTGTGCATCTCTGAGATACTGTGACCTGTCTCCATCATTATGTCTTCCAGATGTGCTGCGACCAAGACTCCCAGCCTATACTCGCTTGGAGGATGAGGCCCTTATACCTTACCTCCAAGACAACTATGATGTCCTGTTTAGCCATGTGCCACAGGATGCACAGCAGCGGGATGACCTGTGGCAGGAACTTCGCAGGAGGGTTAATGATGTGGGTGGCCATAACCGCACATACCAGCAGGTGCGCAGACACTGCACGGACCTGATCAGATGTGCGAAACAGTGTGCGAATGCAATCGCCAGGGAACAAAGTGCAACAGGTGGTGGGCCACCAACCCAACCCCCACTCACATGTACCGAGGAGCTACTGGCCAACCTGGGGACACCATCAGAACAGCATCCACATGCCTTAGCTGACATTGTGGAGGTGGGTTTCTCTCAACCACCGGGCCTAGAGTTGCCTGGTAAGTCACTACTGCACATATAACTATTATATTCCATATAGTTGTATGTGTCACTGTACAATATGTAATGTAACATCATATGCAAGGCATGTATACACACATGCCGCATACTATAGTATGTTACTCTGTGTATGCACACATGTGCATACTCCATAGTATATCCTATTGTACTGGCAAATGTGTTAACATGCACATTGCACCCTGTAGCTGTCATACAGGCGTGGATAATGATCATACTGCTGTGTCACCCCTATATAGGTACCTCTGGTGTTCCGCTAAGACAGCAGGCCATTGCAAGTGAGACATTTATAAGTATCAGGCATTTTAATGCACAGATCGATTCACCATTTGGCCAGTTAACACATGTACACATAATGTATGGTCCAGTCACAATATACAGGTCACATCTGCAATCCATCACACTGGCTAACCATGTGCAATACTTACAAACTAAGTGAAATACCGACATGAAACCTCAGAAACTGTCATTACTAGATGTGTAGGCAGCTGTGCATACAACAGTGGAGGTGTTGTTCAATGTAGGAACATGTACTACACATCAGAACTACACATGTGGGGTACACAAACAGTACTACACAGTGAGCTAGAGTATGGGCAGCCCACAGGATTCACCACTGTGGATTATGCCCCTGCTATGAGTGCACACATTGTGATGTGCCATTCCACCTATATCCCCCTCATCCCACACACAGATCTCACGCCAACACATAACCCATCACCAGTGGTCATAGAGGAAGGACAGTTAGCATGTGGTAGCTTGGAACAGGAAGGTGTGTATTCACACCATGGTGTCAGGCAAATGACTGGAGATGGGCCACACAGGCATGTGGCCAGTGCTGCTCGTAGGAGGACCTCTGGCCGACACGCCCCTGCAGGACAGAGCGCAGCAGCTGATGTCACCAGAAGCATGTTTCAGGCTGTAATGGCAGCACAGGCACATGCTGAATGGCAGAACAGTGAAGGGCAGAAGCTTCAGAGGGCTGCTATCCATTCTTTAAATGACAACATCCAGGCATTGGCAAATGCTCAACAGCAGATTGCTGAGGTTTTGGACAGACGATTGGGTGACATGGTTGGAATCCTTGACCGTGGCATGACAATCCGCGAGCGTGAACTGTCTGTGCTGGAACATCTGGTAGGAGTGAGGCATAGGGCATGTGGACGTAGGCCAGCTATGTCACCTGGTGCAGGTCTACGTGAACGAGCTACCTCATATGCCCACTACCATAGTGGCGGTAGCAGCAGCAGTGCAGCTGGTGCTGAGCTGTCCACACCAGGGCACAGCAGGCCATGTGCACATGGCCCTGGATGGTCCCATTGGGGACACAGTTCTAGTGGGCATGTGTCATTGGACAGTACCCAATCTGCACCACTGCCTGGTAGTTCCCGTGCAACCCATGGCAGGCACACGTCACGTGGCCATGGCCGGACACTGTAAGCTGTAAAACCTGGTCTGTACAGTCTGGAGCTGTCAATAATACCCCTGTGTAGGCCAGACATATGGCAGAACTGTGTGCATACATACATGCACACACCAGAAACATCTGTAGGGCACTGCAACACTCACATGCATAATAATCACACATGGCCAATTAGATCACAGGCCCTAACCCACACACATGATGTCATCCACTGGTGCAGCCTAGGCCCCCGGCAAACATTATCACCGTGTGCATATGATGCCACCTGTGCTGCATCCCTGTCATTCACACCATCGGTGCAGGGACATGCTCATATGGTCTGATGTACAGGGTGAACAGAATAGGGAGATAAGTGTAGATTACAATTGTTGTGTACTGTTGACATGCAGCAGACATACCATGTAGTACAGGTTTAGAATGCATTGTTTTCTGTTCACAGTTGGTAATGATGTCCTGCTTCCCTCCTTCATGTATAATTGCATATGCCATTGAGTGCCAGTGCTTGCAGTTTCCCATGTGTAAATGTGGACTACTCACAGGTATGTATGGCAATACCAGCATTCTATTCGTAGCTTCAACCTCACTGTTAGAAAGGCTGACATTCCAAAGATGTCTACACATCTACTGATCCAGGAGCATGGGAGCTGTGTACTAAGCTACAGTGGCTAGAGACATGGCATCCATACTAGGTGACATCACAGGTACAGTTACATGGGGCAGGGAGTTTACATAGAGGTCTAGCTGATGACAAGGGTAGAGGCCAGTTGATAGCTTGAGGCCTCACTGTGTAGCAGTAATACACATTCACATTACAAGATGAGAGCACACAACTACATACACACACACACACACACACACACACACACGTATTCACACACATGTATTCAGACACACAGTAACACGCCCACACTCACGGGGTCAATGACACTGTAACAAACACACACACTTGATAGTGTTGAGGTGAGGACCCCTGCCTATGTGATAATCACCATTATAGTACTGTGCACCCACATGACATGACACAGAGAATACACATGTACAGGTAGTCAGTAATGCCTAAGATTGACGGCATCAACAGGGTAGTAGATTGCATCACCTGGAGGGGTTAGGGGTCCTATCTGTTCACTATGGTTACATACATCCTCACTCCATGGACCAGACAGCCATACATACATACACACACACACACACACTGTGAAGCCCACAATTGAATGCACCTATGTCATGCACATACAGATAGCTCACATGTGTGTGATACACACCCCACCCCTGCCTATGTCTTGCTTTCTACATTGCAGTATGTACAGGTCTTTACAACAGTGTACAGGAGTGTGAGTAACAATTGGGATGTATTCCCCACCATATGGCATATATGGACACACAAACAAACACACATGGCAGTACTGTGAATCAAACACCTGCTATCTTATGATACGTATGACAGACATGCAATAGTATTGCCCGCATTACAATGTGTACTGACGCTACCTTTGGTAATTATGCTGATATATGCACATGACAGGTCTTAAGTGTTACAGGTGTCAAGTGATTTACAGTCAGTGACATCCTGGCTGCTGTTTAGGTTGTATGTCTTCCCCTTCAATTAACAGAAACATAGCTTAGTGTTTGCACATGTTATGGAAGGATGGCTTGTAACACACCTGTGAGCTGTCTTCAGCAAACATCCATCTGCAAAGATGACCCACCACTTAGTTATGTTCACACATCCATCCATACCTGATGTACATCTTACCGTACTGTCAGTATATCACCATATACAGTTGGCAATGATAGGGCTGCTTTGCAACTGCATGTTGTAGTAAGACACACATCACCGGCAAACATCAGCTACTGCACACGCATGGTAGCTGAACGCACACCACTACATGTACATGTGTGTAGGTCCTACATTCCTGTCATTTAGCCATGTTTGTAGGCATTGCAATTGGTGGACATGTGTGATGACATACATGGCACATGGACTGTTGTATGATATGATAGTTGTCATGGGTAACCAGTACAAAGGGAATGTTAACTCAGTCAGTATTGATATCACACCTTATGTACTGTTAGCATTCAACAGCCATGGACCTACCTTCCATGTGCATGTGTGTAATTGCTGTAGCCACCTGTCTGCACAAAAGACAGCAACAGCTATGCTATGTACATATGTGTTGTGTGTGTGTGTGTGTGTGTGTGTGTGTGTGTGTGTGTGTGTGTGTGTGTGTGTGTGGCATGTACATATCTATGGCAGGTACATGTATGTCATATCCAAACATGAGGGTGTTTACTGGTGTACAGCAACAGTCATCTGTTACTGCTGTATATGACCCAGGGCCCCTGTTATGTGTACAGCCGACCTGGTTATGAACAGTGGTATCATTGCACTGCATAACACATGATGCAATTGTGTTAGTGCATGGATAGTCTGCACAGTTGATGTAGAGCTAGGTACAGTCCACTGGTCATGGGTCACATGGTGTTGTACTAATATATGTTCTACCACATGTGTTGATGTGTGTTGCTGGTCTATGGACATGGTGACGTCTGAGGGCTACATCCTAGAATGCAGCTTTTGACACTGTGATCTGCACCTGACACATCTGTGATGCCTTTTGAGGGTGTACTGGTCAGTACATGTGAGTGGCCTTCATGTACATGGGGACACCACCACCTGGACTGGTCCATACCGGTGTTATGGCTCACATGTCTGTATCCGAGGTATACGTTGGTAGTGCTATTGTGCACAACTGAGCCTTCAAACAGGTGTTCCTCACTGCACAGATGTCAATATTTCCCATTGTTGGATCTACATTGGGCAGCTGTGATTATGGCTGCTACACATCTAGCACTGTTTAGCATGCACATACAATGCAGTTGTCCTCTAGGTATCAGGGTGTTAACCTGGTCTCAGGACATTCGTCTATGAATGGCACTATATGGGCGAAGTAGCCACTCCTGGCAGGACATCACCATGGGTGGTATTAGTGTGCCAGGTTTAGATTGGTACATCTTAGGTGACGGGCAGCAGCAGACGTTGTGTAGAAGACCAGTGTCAGATATATGTAGTGCAGCTTTCCAGCTAACAATGGCAACTATCAACACTGGAGTCCATTACAAAGTGTTGTTCACGTCTAACTGTAATAGCATGGCCACTGTGCCCTTCCGTGTTTAGAATCAGAGTGCATACAAAACAGACCTGTGCTACTAAGTGTGTGAGCATGCCCAGTATAACGTTGTGTAGATGGACACATAGTGCATTCCAAACGGCCATGTGCTACTAAGTGTTTGAGCATGCCCAGTGACACCTTGTGTCGGTTATGTGTCTCTATGTGTATGGGCATGGCCATTGTAACCCTGTATGGCAATAGTAGTCGTCCAGTCAACAGATGGCCATACCCCACTTCAGGATGGATTCCTACATTGAACACAATGGTTCACAGGTATGTACTTCGTAACTGCCAGCATCCATGTTGATGTCCGCATTCCTAGAAGGTCATATTGTCAGTCTTGAAAGGTGTAGTGTCTGTGGTGTGGCTCGTATCTATGTAGTATTGTAATAGTGGTCCATAGATAGGCAGTTGTCCTGATCACACCACTGGCGTGTATTTGTCTCTGTCTGCCTGGGGACAGAAATATGCTTTTAGACTGCTCACACTCCATACAATCCCTATCGCCGTCTTTTCCATTGCTGATAATGTCACCCACCTAGAAGTACACCTCTGGGAGTGCTGTGTCCCAGTAATCTCTGTAGCACATTCTGTAACTGCGTAATGCTGTAGTGTGATAATATAGTTAATTCTGTGTTCTAATCCCAGCCATGCCAACTGTGTGTGTGTGTCTCCGTCTGCCTGGGGACAGAAATATGCTTTTAGACTGCTCACTCCATACAATCCCTATCGCCATCTTTTCCATTGCTGATGATGTCACCCACCTAGAAGTACACCTCTGGTAGTACTGTTTATCAGTAATCCCTGTAGAGCATTCTGTAACTGCGTAATACTGTAGTGTGATAAGATACTTAGGTCTGTGTTCTAATCCCAACCATGCCAACTGTGTGTGTGTGTATCTCCGTCTGCCTAAGGACAGAAATATGCTATTAGACTGCTCACACTCGATACAATCCCTATTGCCATCTTCTCCATTGCTGATGACATCACCCACCTGGAAGTACACCTCTGGGAGTGCTGTGTCCCAGTAATCTCAGTAGCACATTCTGTAACTGCATAATGCTGTAGTATGATAAGGTAGTTAGGTCTGTGTTCTAATCCCAGCCATGCCAACTGTGTGTGTGTGTGTGTGTGTGTGTGTGTGTGTGTGTGTGTGTGTGTGTGTGTGTCTCTGTCTGCCTGGGGACAGAAATATGCTTTTAGACTGCTCACACTCCCTACAATCCCTATCACCGTCTTTGCCATTCCTGATGATGTCACCCACCTAGAAGTACACCTCTGGGAGTGCTGTGTCTCAGTAATCTCAGTAGTGCGTTCTGTAACTGCATAATGCTGTAGTGTGATAAAGTAGTTAGGTCTGTGGTCTAATCCCAGCCATGCCACCTGTGTGTGTGTGTCTTCATCTGCTTGGGAATGGAATAATGCTTTTAGACTGCTCACACTCCATACAATCCCTATCGTCGACTTTTCCATTGCTGATGATGTCACCCACCTAGAAGTACATCTCTGGGAGCATTGTACCCCAGTAATCTCGGTAGCCCTTCTGTAAGTGCACAATGCTATAATGTGATAGTATAGACAGGTGGGTGTTCTACTCCAAGGCATGGCAGGTGTGTGTGTTTGACAATCATATTCTATGTGTTTGTGAGTGGCTAGTTCCAGGATGTGCTGAGGAGCGTGTTTTGTTGTTTTCCTATATAGTGTCCATAGATGTCACAATCGGTCGAGAGACTGGGTTGGCAAGACATACACATACATTCGGCAATAGGTCTGCTGAGTAATGTCAGCAGCCCTAATCTTACCCTTAATACAGTCTGAACCCATGTGATGCACAGAAACACACTTGCCTTGATATTAACACCAGTACATAATGCAGGAGGCGCATTTGGTTTCCTTTTCATTCTTGTCTAATGCTTTGGTGTCACGTGGTCCGCTGTTGAGGTATATATTCTATATCTACGTATGTGTGTGTATATGTATATGTGTGTGTGTGTGTGTGTGTGTGTGTGTGTGTGTGTGTGTGTGTGTGTGTGTGTGTGTGTATATATATATATATATATATATATATATATATATATATATATATATATATATATATATATATAGACATTAGCACACATAAATCTACATGATGGAATACATGCCCTATACTGTTGAATGCCTTTGTTGGATGATCTGTACATAATAACCTCAGATGCATGTATATCTGCCATGGCTTAGTGGTAAAGCACATCGTCTGTGGTGTGCAGGGTCTCGTGTTCGAGCCGTGCAGAGACCAGTTGTTTTGTTGCTGGGAAGAACAAGGGACATCAAATACGGTGACAGTAAGGCACTTTTAACCAGTTGTGTGCAGATCTGCGTGACAGTAAGCAGTGGTTGTTTTTGGGGAGGCTCAGTATGGGTCATGTAACTATGCATTAGAAGACAATACTATGCAAACGAGGTGGAAAATAGTGAATCCCATTTATCCCCAGGGTGTGATGCAGATCCCAAGAGTGTATGTGTATAAATAGCCGGGTGCAGGACTCGAATATAGGTGAAAGCATGGGGGGGTGTCAGGCATACTGTACGTACATTGGAGCCCTGCGTCTCGGGATTGCTCCTGCCTTAGCACGCCTAAGCTAGGGGTGTGTCTATACCTGCCTAGTGCAACTGGGAGGGACAACAACAATAGAAGAGTAGTCAAGGTGAAAAAACTGGGCAAACAGGCGATAATTATCACAATCAGCAGATTACAGGCCCAGCCTGGCCCAGAACACTACGATAAAGTGAGCAAGCACCATACTCTTGGGTTTTTCCACACTCTACACCACTGGTGTATACATGCGGGGAAATTTTACAAAGCAATCCAATGAAATGAGAAGGGGTGCAGCAGGCAACGTAGACCAACATGTGCAGGAGGCTGAGGGTGGTGAGGATGTGAATGCTGCCGAACAACCCTCAGTGAGGAGACAGAGAAGACTGTACAGACACAGGGTAACCTACCAGGGGCTACATGAGCTGGAGATAGTGGAGTGCTATGGGGTGAACAGAGACCTCCTACAGCAGATTGTTGAGCTGTGCCGGCCATACCCGACACATCGAACAGGCCGAGGGAAACCCATCCCAGTGGATACCAAGGTATGTGTAGGCCTAGGTATACTAGCCACAGGTACCTCCCAATGCACAACTGGGGATATCATGGGGATCTCACAGGCATCTGCATCCAGAGTATTCCACCAGTTCCTGGATGCCATGTCACCACATGCCAGTGAGCACGTACATTTCCTCAACACACGTGAGGTGTTGACCAGCAATATGCGTCTCTTCCACCAAATGGCAGACTACCCTGAGGTAGTGGGTGCTATAGCCTGCATGCATGTACACATCAAAGCACCACCCGGTGAGTGGGGTAGTGCCTACATTAACCACAGGGGCATCCCTTCCATCAACTGCCAGGTCATATGCGATGCCCAGGGCATTATACTGAATGTGTGTGCTGGCTGCCCTGGAAGCTATGACAATTCTGATATATGGCATCTGACACAGCTGTACCACAGCTTTGCCAATATGGACATCCCCTATGGTCACCAAGTGGGGGATGCTGGGTAGCCACTGGAGCTGTGGCTGATGACACCCATCAGAAATGCACACACACCTGAACAACTATGCCATAGTGAGGCACACGCACAGGCAAGACATATAATTAAGTGTGTGTTTGGGATACTCAGGTCACATTTCCAGTGTCTGGACACATCTGGTGGAACCTTGCAGTATTCCCCAGCTACATGCACCCAAATTGTTATGGTATGTGCTATGCTACACAATATGATCCTGTGGAAACAGCTGCAGCAGGAACAGCATGAGGCAAGGCCACACAGCCCCCCACCAATGCCAAGGCCTGTACAGGCACAGAGTGACTCGGAGGAGGAACTACCTGAGCCAGACCCAGTAGGCAGAAGGAGGCGTGCCC
This sequence comes from Protopterus annectens, assembly GCF_019279795.1. Lineage (NCBI taxonomy): Eukaryota > Metazoa > Chordata > Ceratodontiformes > Protopteridae > Protopterus > Protopterus annectens. The sequence continues at coordinate 1,815,986,314 of NC_056725.1, read as the reverse complement.
AGTATGACCTGGCCTTGGCAAAGAGGCAACGCATAGTATATACAGTAGGTACCCATGGAATGTCATCCTGTCTGACTCGCTCAGACAGTAAAAGGGATGCCAAACAAACTACCTGTGCACAGCCATGTATAGGAAGTGCACTGTGTGCATCCAACATAGGCAGCCCTCCAGCACCATCCTCAGGTCTGGCAAACCCTCAAGGTAAGTCAATCAACCTACCAATTGGCAGTTGTATTAGAATGTGTTGTTACGTGGATCTATGGTATGGATGTGAGCATGCAAGGGAATTTGGCAGCCAAATGTTAAGGCAGCGGGCAGTAGACATCCATAGTGGCACCATGACATCTGTAGCACATACTGGGGTCACCATAGTAGCCAGTAGTACACAGGGTGTCATAACCCACTGCGGGTAATGGGCTGAGCATCATGTGTGTCCACAAAGCCCACACAAGTCTCAACCAGCTGGACAGGTGTAGACCAACACAGACAAATGCTGTACTATGGCCTCTGAATGTGCCCAATGGATGACCCCCCACAGACCCACACAGACAGACTACAGCAGGCCAGGCAGTTGGATGTTGGTTGTGAAGGCTAGGACGTCTGAAACTAATATGTTGGTAATTAAAGGTAAGATCTGGAGTACACTGGTATGCCTCTAGCCAGAATAATAGGTAGGTCTACACACTGAAATGGAGTACCTGACATACCAGTACAGTAGTAGCTAAAGTGTACAAGTGTCAGCTGTGCCCCCCTTCCAACGTACACATGTAACAGTCATGTGCACCCCCCCCCCGGTGCTGGGTAGGAAGTGGATACAGTCGGATGTCCCCCCACGCTGTACAGAAATGTAGCAACAGTCAATGCCACATGACCAATGGATACCCTGCAGAAACAGCATGCCAACTGTCAGTGTACAATGCAGAGGTCGGCACCACAGTACTGACTACCTGGACATGTAAGACATGCGATACAGTTGACCATACTGAGCATGCTCAAACTCATGAAGGTATGACGGCAATGTCAGTCAACAGCATGCGGAATGGTCATACTGGGCATGCTCACACACGTAAACACAAGACAGCCAGGTCTGCAAACCCCAGTGGTCCGGACATATCTGCCAGTACATTGCTATACTGTTGGATGACTGTGCTGTATGGTATGTGTGTGGTACTGTCTATTGTCTGTATATTTGCCATGGTGTATTGGTAATTCACATTAGCTGTGTGTGCAGAGTGTTGCTACCAACACTTGCAAAGGACGGTTATTTGTTTGCAGCAAATTGATTGAACACTTGATTCTGATTCGTAATCACGGATGTCCACAATAATCACGTACAGTTCACTGATATAGTCCCTATGTGTTCCCCCGATGGTTTACAGACTATCCATTAGATGTGCTCTTAAGGTTTGGGAGGTATGGGCGTCTGCTATACCCACATAGGAATATTAATTACTTCCATGGGGCGGGCCTAATACATCTCTGCCAACCAACACCTGCACACTTAGGCCCATTATTGCATACCCATGATTCCCCTACCTGACACCCCTCTACAGCACTCATCCTTACTGTGAGCACAGCTGGAGTATGAACACACCCATACACACTGCCCACTCTCCCCGTGTCGGGACACATGTCATTCGTTTTGTCAACCCATGTGTTGTCAGACTTGCACAACCTACTGTTCCATATACAGCTACATCCTGGTCACATCAATCATCACAGGTTTGCCTACAAGGCAAATTTTTGGTGTCCCACAAGGGACCTTGTGATCCATGTTTAAAGTGTAGACCTTGCTGATCTTTCCCACTGGTAGTTTCCTGCCGGTGGTCTGGAAAGCAGCGGTGTATTTACCTTTATTGCATGTCTGTATGTCTCACTGGCCTAGCTGGGGGTGTGTGGGAGGTAGACTTTTGTTTATTGGACCTCCCACTAACATATGCTCGGTCTGAACATATGTTACCCGTAATTGCTGAAACGTAACGTAGGTATGTACATGTGTATATTTACAGTGACATATATATATATATATATATATATATATATATATATATATATATATATATAAATATATATACATCTGTGTGTCTGTTGACCAATACATTTCCCACCTTACACATGCGTATTGGGTTTTATATCTGCTTCACCAGCATACTATTGCCTTAGTCATTATGACACCGACACTTCACTCCGGTTATCTTGTAATCGGTATTTAGCATATTATACAATGGACAGATGTCGCAATATGTTCATGTACGGATTACTGATGGAAATTGGGATGTGATCCAGTGTCATTTGACCTGTTTCTTGTCTGCACAGCCTATTATTCCAGCTACTGTCTTTGTTTGTCTGTGTACATTCATATTATTTATGTCAATAAATGGAGTGCATGTGTTACAGAGAATGTACTTCAACATATTGTTGTCTGCATGTGCGTATGCATATATACCTATTACGTACTAGCTGACCTACACAGGGTGGGTGGTCCATTAGAACCGGCCCAACCAACCCTGGCACTACTGGATCCATAATCGCATACCCATAGGTCCTCCACCCCACCCGTGTTGAGTTTCCACACGTAACAGCCATTATCCACTTGATATTGCAGCCATGACACACCTTTACACATTGACCTCTCCAGAACGTTTGGGGCCATACACACTTTTTGTACCACCTCGTGTATTCACAAGGTCTCCCGCCATTTATATTTGCACATAAGTGCCTTTCCTGGTGTTATGGATTATGGACATTTTCAGTTTACAAGTGTAGGTGGTCCCAACATGGACTACATTCTGTCTGTGTATAACGTAAAAGTAGCAGTTCAATGATGTTACACCCACTGGTAGAACCCTGCCTGTGGTGTGAATAGTGGTGCTCTGCTCACTCTTGGGCAGCTTTATCTGACATACACTGCAAGCACTATATAATACCTTAGTTGCTCCCAATTCCTTTCATAGCCCTTGTGTATGCTTTACTCTTACGGCGTTCATTCTTCATACATATATATATATATATATATATATATATATATATATATATATATATATGTGTGTGTGTGTGTGTGTGTGTGTGTGTATATATATATATATATATATATATATATATATATATATATATATATATATATATATATATATATATATATATATATATATATATATATATATATATATATATATAAAATACATCTGTACATTAAAATATACATTTCCTATGCTGGGAGCTGCTTACACCTGCGCAGGCGCACTCGCCTATGCTTACTGTGAGTTACATATGTTTACTGCCGGTTATTTGTGCTTATGTGTGCCTTATTCATTATGACAGTAACACTTTGATTGAAGGAATCCGGTTAATGGCCCCATACGAAACACACGTTCACCTTTACATGTTTAAATGTTGGCTTTACAGCACAACGACATTCATTCCACAAGGAAAATGATATGTGCTATAGTCAAACTTGAATGGGGAATGCCTTTACATTAGGCGGATGCTCTAACCACTATACTATTGGCATTCTGCTTCATTTATATGTATACCCATGGTTCATAGCTACCCAAACACACGCCTCACCACTTCACTTACACAGCAGGCATCCATTCTCCTGCTGGGAAAACCGCAGTACTACACATGCGCCATTCCCTATTCCCTACTGCTCTGGACCCGTGCTGCATGTTTACTCACTCCAAGGATATTCAGAACTCCAAAGCTTATAGTCCTGGCACATACATGTGTTCGATTGTCAGGGTGTTCATGTGATCATCTGGGTTTAGGCTTGTCCGACTGGAGACCGGAACAGCCCTGTACCTGTTTGAAGGTCAGAATTAGCACGTGGACAGAGTTAGTCCCAATGTTACCATTCTACCTGTGTTTACAGATGCATGAGTTTGCCCACCTTTGACCAGCTTGATATGTCGGCACTACATAATATGGGGTGGGGGGTTCCACTGGTGTTTCCCTTCACATTCGTTATGACTGCTTTATTGTGACCATGTTCATTCATATACATACATATATATATATATATATATATATATATATATATATATATATATATATATAGATATATTGTTTGTACATACACATACATATACACCTGCATACCTATTTGCATTTCCCATACTGTTGAATGTCCGCCTCGCATCCCCGCTGGCTTTATCTCCCTATATCCGATGGACATTATTCTGGGCATCACATAAAATCAGTGGCCCTTGCATGGCTTGGACCAGAAACAGACACAAGTCACCAGTTTGACCACTACAACATCCATGGTACATTCCACATGGATGGTCGTTAGGATATATTACTTCACTACAGGTATTCAACAGTAGTGGCAAGAAATGTGACAGTTGGTTGGTGTACATATGTGTATGGAACTCTCAACCACTCAGGGACTAATTTCAACAGTAACAGGGACAAGGAAAGGACAAATCAGGGACAACCACGGACACTTTTACAATATTAGTACTATTAACTTGAAATGTTGACAGATTCAGTGCATATGTATTAATACTTATTTTCTGAAGTAAAGCACGTCTATTACTCTTAATTATTGTCATTATTCATTCAGTGTAATTCAGCACCTTTCCTCCAAAGGTCACTGGTTTTAGGGGGGATTAAGAGGCTGGCCAGTTATTGTGCGAATGCTGTGACCATTGGTAGGGTTGCCACATTTTCATATGGCCAGGATGGGATATATTTGGGACACACCAGATTTTTCAGGCCAACACATACCCATGGTCAGTACAGGGTTTAGAACTTTACTTATTTTCCTAGATGAGAGCTTATTCTTGTAGCAGTTTAGTTGCTTATTCTGTTTCTTGTAAGATTTACGTATTTTACATACAGAAATAACTGTTTTAGGCAACTGTTACATGAAATATGGTACATAATTATTTCATACAATCACAGGACATTTGCCATTGTATTATTTTTGGTCAGGACACACCTACCCAAACAGGGACTGTCCCTCACAAAGTGGGACAGGAGTTGCCCTGCTTACGTCAGCGCCTTAATCACCCTATATCCAACTGCCATTATGCGAATGTGTAAAGTATATATTCTCGATAATTCATGTGGGGAGCCATGCATCTAATGTGTAAAGTATATAGTCTCGATAATTCATGTGGGGAGCCATGCATCACGGTCAGGTGTTTAATCCCGGGTAGTAGGTTCTGCATGACCGGCTGGAGGCTGAGCAGTCTCATGAACCACTACTGCACATATAACTTGTGTCCACATGTCTACAGGACTGGACATCATGCTGTGACACCAAGTCTGATGTTTACACAAGATACTTATCCCATGAGGGATATCCAAATATTGAACAAGCCAATAACCTTCAATATTTCTGGGTTTACGAAAACATGATAGGGTTTTACATGCAAGGGATACATAGTTTGCAATCTTGACACTGCCTAGGGTGAGACTGCCTACTAGATATGAGTAGTGGTCACTATATGCAGATATGGCTGCGCCAAGCTAGCAGCCCAAGTATGGCTGGATTTGGTGGACTTTCAGGAATGGGGGGAGGATTGTGTGCTGTAGAGGGGATGATGGATATTCAATTATGCATCCAGGTGTGTTGTAGTTGGATGGCTCAGTTCAGTCCAGACCATTATGTGGGTATGTGCCGGTGACGTTTCTGTACATGTGTATCACACATTTTAATATTCATATGTTTGTGGGATTGTGTTCTACAGTATGGCCTGTCAGGTTGTATTGCGGATGTGTATGTTTGTTCTTTGTGTTTCATTCTGATTCACCCACTGCTCCCTCATACACCTCCAGTTCACCTACTGTGCTTCCAACACAGTCTCCCCTTTGCAAATTATTACATTACCCATTCCCCCCCACACCCATATTCCACACACGCCATCCATCCCTTCTCTGGTTGATGACCCATGGCACGGTCAAGGGAACACATTGCATATACTGCATATCTCTGGTACCTGTATGGCTTTGAGGACTACCCTAGCATTTTTCACCTTCCACTTGCTGTACATCATGCACATAGGTACACGCAAATACTTATCTTTCATGACATGGTAGGTAGACCCAGGTAATACCCGTTCATCTTTGGCCCATCCTGACAATGACGCCTTGGACTGCAAATGGGCAGATTTTGGGCGAATGCTCTGACCATTGGTAGGGTTGCCACCTTTTCATATGGCCAGGATGGGATATATTCGGGACACACATCAGATTTTACAGGCCAACACATACCCACGGTCAGTACAATGGATAGTACTTTTGTTTTATGCTTAAATGTAAGCTTATTGTTGTAGCAGTTTAGCTGCTTCTTTTGTTTCATTTACTTGCTTATTCTATTTCTTGTAACATGTAGGTATGTTACATATGGAAATAACTATTGTATGTGACTATTACATAAGATGTGGGACATAATTATGTCCTACGATCGCAGGATATTTTACATTTATAATGGTTTTTGTATGGACACAACTGCCCAGAGGGGGACTGTCCCTCACAATGTGGAACAGGTGGTAACCCTGACCATTGGGCTATACTTACCTATTGGCGGTGTGCTAACACAATGCGTTTCGCTTCCACTTGGTATAACTATCAACACTACAATAGAATACGGGCACGGGGTTTTAAATGTCATTTGTTCGAGGGATGAGGACTCAATATTCAGCTACGTGCATTTGTGTTTGCTTCTTATTTTTGTGTTCGCAAAACTGTCTTGCATGCTTTGCATATGTTTCAGTATCCACGGACACTGACAGGTGTGATTACTATTGGAGGCAGGCTGTAATATACAGCATTTTAGGTTGCATGTAAACAGCTGACATGTCCACGCCTCCGTGCGGTGCTTTGACACACCCCATGCAATCGCGCACGTTTCCTATGCACATGGATGTGGTGGCAGCGAGCCTTCATTAATATGCATATGGCGCTACTGTGCCATCTCTATGCCGCACGCAAGCCTAACGCCGTCCTTGCACCGAGATTCATGAATCCTGGGGACATATTATGAAGGTTTGCTTACTAATAAAACACCAATATTAGATGATTAAAATAATATTTATTGTATATTATATTTATCAATCAGAAAGCATAATTTAACATATAATATCCAGCCACACAAGAGTTTCCCACTGGACACACATATATCTTGTTACATTACAACTTTTTTATAACTTTTTACAATTTTTTATACATTTTTATATAAATTATAGCAGTGTATAATATGAACTATATCATATTTAATTATATGGACAGTTTTAAACTTTAGTTAGTTAAGTCAATATACATATATATTTTTTATAATAACATTTAGCTTATTTCAATCATCTAATATTGGTGTTTTATTAGTAAGCAAACCTTTATAATAACTACTACAGATGTTCACATAAAGAGGGTACCCAGTAACACTTCTTACAGACTTGGTATGTGAAGTAATTTACAGAAGGTCTAAGGGAATATATGAACCAATTTTGAAACAACAATTTATAGACTCCCAGTTAAAAACTACAGTACAAGAGAATATAGACCAAATAGACATTGTCCACCTAGAGGGAGAATCAAACACAAAAGAAATAAGTAAAAAATATAATATGAGTTTTGTGTTTACCTATAGTCCTGAAACAGTGGAAATAAAAAATGTCATTTTGAAAAATTGGAACATTCTTTTAAATGGCAAGTATATACCAAGTAAAATAGGAATAAAACCAGAATTTATGAATAGGAGAGGACATAACTTAAAAAAAAACTTCTTGGAAGCACCAAATACAAACTTAAAGTGGACACCAGAAATGTTAAAATGTGAATCATGTAATTATTGTGGATTTATAGCGACAGGAGAAAATTTTACCATTAGAAATAAAGAATATAGTATTAAGAAGAGGTTCACATATAACACCAAAATGGTAGTCTATTTAGCCCAATGCAATTTCTGTCCAGCTTTCTATATCGGAAAAACCGATAGAAAACTGAAAGAAAGAATATATGAACATCTTTACAGTAAAAGAAAAAATAAGATTGAGAATGCTTTAGCTGAACATATAAAACATAACTCTACTCACATTTTTAAATTTAGGGCAATAGACCAGATTACGGAAGACCATAGAGGAGGACCTACCAGTTTTTTATTAGAACAACTGGAGCTGTTATGGCAGTTAAGGTTAGATACCCACCATACTCCCGGAATTAATGAAACTTGTTCAATTTTGCCATATTTGAAACTTAGAAACTTGACAAGATAGTTGTAAAGAATTGTTGAGTGTGTGTGTGTGTGTGTGTGTGTGTGTGTATATATATATATATATATATATATATATATATATATATATATATGTATATAACAATATATATATACATTATACATTATACACATATATAGTATATTATATATACTTCACTAGTTCAAGGAATATACATATATATATATACTTATTAAAATAACATATGACATGCTGACATAAATTATATCATGAGTTTGTTGAGGTATTTATTTGTATTAGGAATGGCTTTAATTTTACTTAAAGTAGTGAATATTTATTTTTACTTGTTTTTGTAGTTAACTGTTTAACATTTTTATTGGTTAGGATATTACTTTAAAAGCAAGGTAGTTTAAAGAATGTAATGGGATACTATGTAGTTAATTGATATTGAAGTAATTGATTATATAAACATTTTGAATGTATTTAAACTTTGTATGTATTACTTGGTTGTTATCTGAGGAAGTTGGGTCAGCGAACCTGATGAAAAGTGCTTCATAAACTTTTCACTTGGTTTTATCCTTCTTGAGTCATTCTTTGGGTGCTTTAAGTTGTTTCAGGTGTTCAATATATTGTATAGCACTAAAAAGCCTTAATTGATTACATCAACTAACATAAGCACAACTTCTTACCACCTATAAAATTATCAAGCATCCATCTGCCTATCTAGCACTAAAAACATTCTACACAACTATGTTCCCAGTTGGTCATTGCAATCCATTGACCAAAGCTCCTGTCTGTCTACAGACCTAGCAGATCTGCTGGGCATTGTCTGTACTTGTACAAGGTTGCTAAGGCCTGGAACTCCTTACCTGTATGCATCAGGTCTACACCCTCCCTCCCATCTTTCAAAAGCACTCTGAAAGACTTTCTAGCTAAAATCTGGCTCTGTTCCTGCTCAAAACCAGGATAAACTATATCCCTAAATGTGAACAAGTACCTTTTCATTCCTTATACCTCCTTCCACTCCTTTTTTCACTTACTCCCTTACTGCTATCTAATTCTCTTCCCTGACTTTCTCTCTAAATATACCATAAGCCTGTTTTTCCCTTACTTTGTACTACAATTCCTGTTTGTATTAAACTAAGTTACCTTCAATTTTTCTACAAACTGTATGAAATTTCACTAAATATTAAATGATTGTCATATACATTGTATTGATTCTTAACCACTGTTTATATTAAGTCTAATTTATTATAATTATTTAAGCCGCAGAGGTTTTTATTTTATATTTGAAGATTGTATAATTATTTTTCTTAAAATGTTTTGTATTCATTTGGAGCTTTTCTCCCAGGCCTCCACTGAAAATGGGCTTCTACCCAGTTGGACATTCCCGGTAATCAAATGTCAATAAATAAATAAAAAATATATATGTAGATATATATATATATATATATATATATATATATATATATATATATATATATATATATATACATACACACACACACACACATATATATATATATATATATATATATATATAGAGAGAGAGAGAGAGAGAGAGAGCAGCAGACTTCTGTTTTTGAATTGTGTTAGCTATCAGTCTCCTCCACTCTCCCATTGCATTTTACACTGAGTATAGTCTCACTGCATCTATTTCACTATATACTATGTTAATTTAATATAAATGCAGGACCTGGTGCCTGCATTGTTATTTGACATCATTCATTTGATATCATACCTAGCACACTGATCAACAGCCAGATATACAGTGACTTTGTACTTACTTAGATAAGAAGTTACCAGCACCAGTCACAATAAAGATGCAAACTGTTTATGTACCATTGTTCCACTGTCACTAAATGTGATATAAGTGCTCTTGGAGTAAAGCCCTTGTTTCAATTTACATGGCTATTTATATGGAAAATAAAAAAGTATATATTACTTGTTACTACTATGTATAACTTAAATATGAGGAAGCTGATAAGGGTAAGAGCACTCATCTCTTGTTTTAACGTAATAAACTGTGGTTTAAACAAGCATTTCCAGCTTTAATCCTTTTTTTCTTATTTTAGTAAGAATGCAAAGAGATCTTTGACACGGATCTTTCAGAAGAAGTTGTGACAACTGTGTATTTTAGTAATTCGTATGTCAGTATCTAAAGCAGTCATTCCTGTAAAACTAGTTTTCCCTTTTTCTTGATCTAGACATATTTACATATGGTATAGAGAAAGCTTCTGTTTTTCAATATTACACCAGTAATATTGTGGTTTAGTGTCAAAGAATTTTTCTATGCTGATATGAGAAATACTCTTACATAGCCTCGGGTGCTGTGTCTTACCATTTAGATCACTACAAACACATCTATTCTGTGTTATTAGCAAAGGGTTTTCTGTCATTATGGACAATACTCTTATATAGCCTTGTATATACTGTAATTTGCCCCAAATTGCCCACAAACATGTACATCTCTCTGTCTCTCTTTCTCTCTCTCTCTCTCTCTCTCTCTTACTCACAGCAATTAAATATTAGTTTGTGAAGTACAGTAGTGCTTCTCTGACATATTTAGAAGTGTACCAGTAGCAGAACCAGGTTAGATGCAAAGGTGGATTAACCCAAGATGTATATGATATGTGACTTTGCGCTGCATGTAAATGTAGATGGGTAGTATTTTTGTATAGTACCATTTGTATATTGATTTTGCTGCCCAGGATTTACTTATTTTATCATACTTATCATTTTAACACTGTTGCTCATTGGCATGTCATTAAACTGCCATTAGCATACGATGCAGGTATCTAGGTCGCTCAGCCTTGATTGCTTATGTTTACTTTATCTAGGAATCATGCATGACCACTTGTTGCTCACAGTTGTCATCTACAACATGGAGAGTGTTTCTGACTCCCAGGGCGGGTGTGTTCATACATTTTTTGCTGCTACCTCCACCTACAAAATGAGGGCATAAGAAATAGGTTACATAAATAACACTACTAGAAAGACAAATAGAGTTACCAGTACTTTGAAAGTTTAATCATTAATAAATAAAAACTCTTTATTAGCATTAATGAATGCACATTGATTGCACACAGTCTCACACCGTTTTTCTGATTCAGTCTTCCCTCTTTTAGAAACTCCTTGTTAAATTTTCTTCAAATTCTAGTTTCTCTTATAAGTGAACATAAGCTATCATGTCTACTTACAATATACCAGTTATAACTAATAATATTGTTTTATCTTAATAATCCTCTCAAAAAATGTAAAATCGTGGAGCAAGACCTGTCATTTTCAGATTCCATGACTGAATAAATGTTTAAAACTGTCTGTTAAACGGATGCTTGTTATACAAGGTATTTGTGGTCTGAACTCTGCATCATAACATGGTGCTATGAAAATTGAGACAACATGGGGAAACCATAGCACTGACTGACATACCTGTAACAGCAACAGTGGTGGGAGCTAGTGAGGAGACATTGGAAGAACTAGTTGTAGTAGAGTCCACAACTATGGGTTGTGATTGTAGGAACAGAGAATAAAACAGTAACAGTTTATATTGCCGAAACTCACATTGCTGAGTCCTGGAATGTGGAGACTTAATGCCAAAAAATCTGGACTTAGATATACTACCTCAGGTTGCCATTTCTCAGAATGCTTCCTTTTCTCCAAGGTATGGCAGTCTCAAAGTTGGCATATATAAGCTCAGGAGGCTTGCCCCCCCCCCAACTTCAGGGGTGTAGATGGGCTTCTGTTCCTGCAAATACAAGTCTAAAAGAAAAGAGTGATGTCCGATATTTGCTCTTCTGTATTTTTGACATTTTTCCTGTATTTCAGAAAAAACGCATTGCAAGACCCTATATTTCAATAGACAGCCAAATAAAACTGATGCAAGCAATAAGCTACCCAGGCTATGCACTACAGTGCACTGACTGGATTGCCACATTAGAGGCCACAATGGGGTTTTCACATGTACAGCAGACATTACTATAACCATACAGGCCAGAAGAGTAGGCAGGACACATGCATCACTATTTGCACAGATGAGATGGGACACAGGGGACAGCAATGCTAGCATAGGAGGAAAGATCGAGGGTGTAGTAAAAAGTAACTACACACATGGCTATAAGATTGAGGGGGGTCAGGGATCACTTCATCCCATAGTAGGGTGTAACATCCCATGGTGCAAGACTATCTGGGTGCAGTATGTGGCTCTGCAGTGTCAGGACTGGAGGTATCTTATCCACGGGATATAGTAGAATGCCAGAGGAGAGAACCCCATTATGGCCTCCACTGTGGCAATTCAGTAGAATCTGGACATTCTCAAAATCAAGAACAGGCACAGGATAGGTTTAAACTCCTCAAGGATACACCTGCCATGTGTGTAGGGCTCTTAGTAGTACCTTTGTCTCCTTTGCTGTGACCTTCTCAAGTGGTTACCATTCTTTTTTGTTCCATGCTAGAACATGTACACCTTTGGGTTACACATGTTATCAGTGAGTATGTGTGTGTCTGTGGGGGGAGGGTCCATGTATGTGTTGTGTGCACATGCATATCTGTGTATGTCCAAGGCAGTCCTTGCCAATCAAAACTTGCCTCCAAACAGTCTTCAGCACCTTTATGATGCTCACAGCCCTGTGCACTGCTATAAATTAACCCTCATGATACAACCCCATGGTATAGCAGCTGTGAGTATGTAAGCCATGCTTGCTGCACCTCACACCTATAATAACAGCACAGTCTGTGCCTGCTGTACTAGAGACCCACAATCCCTATAGCATGTCAAGCTGCCTGTGTGCATATGGTACAGTGTGGAGGCAGCTACATGGCAGGACTATGACTAAGACTGCATGTGTTCCCAGTATTCTGTCTGAATGACCCCCTCCTTCCAACATTACTGCCCCCAATTATGTCAGTCAGGCTGACCCCCACAGGACTGCAACCTGTCCTCCCTCCTCCCTTCCCCTTGTCATGCCATGATAGGGACTGTAACTTGTCCTGCCTGTCAAGTGTACTCTGTCAGACTGAGCCCCTCCCAGCCTGTTAGTCCCATATCATGCCCAGTGGAGTATTGACATACACAATCTACTTCTATGAGACTGAGTATGCTGCTGACATGTCCCCCTGAGTGATAAATGCAGTCCTGATGTCCATCAGCAGTTAACCTGTCAAGTTTCTATATACGGTAGTATACTCTGATATCCATTTTATTTTGATTCTCCGTCTTGTTCATTGTAACACACCCTCCTACAAAATGTTGACTGTGTTTTTTATCACACTGAAGGGGGGTTCATAGTGCAGCTATTATGCTAGTGAAGGGATTTAGTGCATTCATCTATGAAGCACACCAATAGCAAGATGCATTATCCCCCTGTTCCATACTATGAGGCCTAATCCTGGTCATGCAGAGGGTGGGGCATCAAGTATGGTAATAAAAGCCTGTGGAGCCTGTAGCACTTATTGAATTTGTGTGCAATGCAAATGTTAATGAGTATCATGCTACCCTGCTGCCCATGAATGCATATCACATGCTGTCTGCAACATCTGCAGAGTGTGACTATACACCCCAGCTAGCACTATGGCTCCTGGACTTGACCTGACAACTGGACATGACCTCAGCAAAAGCAAACTCTGTCAGGTATCCCACCTGATACAGCAGGAATTGCAAGATCATTTTACCTCTCCTGCACAGGGGTCATTGGGATCACCCACTGGGAGAATATGAGAGCCTCATTATAAGATGGATGCCTGGCACTAACTTGGCAGTGGGTTGAGTGATGCCAGTTGCATCGCCTACTCCAGCAAGAAGTGTTGGCATAAGTATAATGACCTGAAGAGGTTCCACCCAAACCTTTTGTGCCAGTGAGAAGGAGAGGTCACAAAGGGACACCTTTTTATTGTAAGCAGTCTGGTTTTATGTTGTCACTGTACAGTAAGCCTAGCACCTGTTACTATATCTGCCTTCTGCTGTCAGGGATATGCTGTGCTCAGCCTCATTACTGTTTGTTTTAAGCATTCCAGTGCCACAGCAGATTGAGGAAAAGTAATGCCAAGATAGACAGCCCTAGCTTCCAGATGGTAGGGTAGGTGTAGTGTACTGCTGACATTGGTGAAATGTTATAATAAAACTGTGGAACACATCATGAGCAGGTGTGTGTGTGTGTGTGTGTGTGTGTGTGTGTGTGTGTGTGTGTGTGTGTGTGTGTGTGTGTGTGTGTGTGTGTGTGCGTGTGCGTGTGTGCGTGTGTGTGTGTGTGTGTGTGTGTGTGTGTGTGTGTGTGTGTGTGTGTGCGTGTGTGTGTGTGTGTTTTTCAACACTGCTTTTTCATTTTGCTTTGCTGTTGTTTTTTCTCCTCTTAATGTAATAGTGTCATAAACTGTGTTGGATATGACTGAAATGTTGTACTTGCATTACCATTTTTCAGTTTTTATTGGCCTTGTAGCATGTTGCATTGTTTTCCTCCATTTCAATTAAGATAGTAATAAGATGTACCACATATCACTGAATATTTATATTTGTGTCATTTTTTTCCATTGATATTTTTAGATTGTTTTGTTTTCCCCATCTATTTTCTATTTCTACAGGCTCAGCTATTGTGCAGGCAGTGGTGAGGGTGTAGCCACTGTGATCTTCATTATCAGCCATGCTGAACACTGGGCCACCAGCAGGTCCCCAGGATTGCCTCTCTATAGGATGATGAAGATCACTCTGTAGCAGTTTATCTAGAAGGTTAACTAGAAAGCTCACTGATGGCCTCTGTTGCTGCTTTTCTGGTGGGAGCGCATATGTTTCTCATCAGACAGTGCTGCTTGGGACTTGTCTGGGTCATCTGCTGCAAGGTATAGCTGCTGGTGAGGACTGAAGTGAGCTAGCAGCTTAATGTCTGCATTGGAATCCTATAACACCTACTTACTGAGTTTTTAGATTCATGTAGCCAGCCAGCCAGCCACAACCATCAGGTCAATAGAGGTGGAGTCAACACATGATGTCAGCCATGGAGGTGACATCATGTGTGGGTTACTCACTAGGATGGCTTGTTAGGACTTCACACCTTCCTGTCCCCCACCTTCCTGTCACATTCCATCAACTGTTTGTAGTCTAACCTTCCCCATCACCAGCTGTTCACCCTGCGTCAGTCTGTGTTTCACCATTGTTGCACATTATATACCACGACTTCCCATATCAGTCTTTGCATGATTTATATGTCCCTGCTTCCTTTCTTACCTTCTAGCCTACCCACAACGTCCTCATCTTCAAAAACAAAAACGGGCAACTTCCCCAAAAACACAAATCCTTCTTCCGCCATCTCCACACCACTCTTCCTTTCCAGTGCATGTTCCTCTGCTTGCTGTTTCCCACTTCTGACTGTCCTATCCCCCTAATTTCACTCCCATTTTTTATAAAAAAAATTAGTTGCTACTTTGTAGAATTGCCTTGTATGGGCTTACATTTAAGCCATGTAGCAGCTTTCAAATGCTTTAGTGTACATATGAACATATATAGCATCTAGTATGCTACCTGCATGCCAGTGACCTTGAGTCACATGATCATTTGCATAGTGCAGTCGGTTCACTTGCTTGATTATTGCTGTTTTCACAGCTGCTAAGATTCATTCCCAGAAAACTAAAGGAAAAAATCAACTAAATTGCAGAGAAAACAAAATAATCAAACATTGCTACTGTGAGTATAAGATTATCTTTATATACACATCAGAAAAATAAATAATTTCATTGTTTTGTCTATAAATGTTTATTCACAGAAGACAACCATTTCCTTAGTTTTACATTCTCAGCAATGGTAAGCCTCATATTTTTATTTGCAAGTAGCTCCTGACTGTGACAAAGGCTTCAGTTTTCACATCTGCTGATTGCTCAATACTTCTCAGTACCCATGTTCTTATCAACACGCGAAAATGAGGTGAATGACACTTTCTTAGCTCTACAGGAAAACAAAAAGTTACAATCACAGCAAAGCCAAGCTATCTCCTATCTCCAGCAGCAACTTTCTAGCCTAAATCAAGATTGCTGAAAGCATACACACACACACACACACACACACACACACACACACACACACACACACACACACACACACACACACAGCTTAATAACACAACTGTAGCCTCTGTACAAAATAATTAACAGTGGAGCCTAAATTATTTCAGTACTGGAGGAGCAAAGGGAAAAAATAGGAGACTTTATTGCTGTTTATTTAGAATACAGTCTTGCAGTTAGGAGACCAAACATCAAGGCTCATCAGTGGAACAAAAAGAATACTCATGAATCACATTTTCTCAAAAACAGTGCATAGTTTCTTCATGACCTCTCCTAAAACTCTTAATAGGTTTACTGTTCCATGCTCCAGCTCTGCTGCTGAGCAGTACACATTGCATTTCAGTGCCTATTCAGCAGGTCAGAGCAGAGGGCATAGTACTTAATGTAGACTGTTGTAATCTCTTGTGGCAGAAGCACAAAAGTAACATGATTCCAGCTAAACATCTCCACCAGGATGAATATACTATGGTTACTCAAGTGCAGTGAGTCAAAAATACTAACTGCTACACTACTGTGTTACCTAGAACTTTTCATCTGTATTTGCTTGATTAATCCATTGTCAATGTTCCACACAATGTGCAGAAAACTTTAGCTGAAAAACAAAACGATGTAAGAATTCAATCTTTATAAATTAAGAGACAAGGTAAGGATTGTTTTTTTTTTATTCCAGAGGTCTATAAATACATCCATAGTTTTGCCCACAACCCCAAAACAATCTAACAAGGGAAACTAAAAGTTTTGAAAACATGAAAATCAGTCAAAATAAAGCTGCTCATTATGTATTTCTATTGCATTTGTATCTTCTTCTTCTTTCAGATTTTCCTGGCTGGGAGTTGCCACAGCGGATCACCTGTCCGCTCATGATTGGCAGTAGAGTTTTAAAGTGTCAAGTTGCCAGCCCAGCACCCAACCTTCCACAGAAGGCACACACACACATGCACTCATGCCTAGAGCCAATTTAGAGTGCCCAATCCACCTACATCATGTCTTTGGGAGACAACTGGAGCACCCAGAGGAAACCCACACAACCACAGGAAGGGCATGCACACTCTGCACAGAAGGCACCCCGGCTGTGGATTGAACCAGAGAACCTCTTGCTGTAAGATGAGAACACTAACCACTGCACCACCATGGCCACCACTATTTCTATTGCATTTGTATATTGGAAGTAAAAATTACGACTGATCAGAAAGCTACTAATTCTTACTTCAGCAGTAGGTACTTGATATAAGCATGTAGCACACACTTATTGGATCTGTGTGACCTTTTTACTCATTAAGGAATCACACAGTGGCAAATCTAGCCTTGCTAGATTTTTCTTTTAGTTTTTACTGATTGGTTAGTCTATGTGACCTTTTTACTCATTGTTTTAGTATGACACTTAGTAAAGGAAAATGAGGAGATATTCTATTAAAATTAATAAAAGCAATTAAGAATACATAGACATTTGATAAAAATATGCTGGAAGAAGTAAAATATATTAGCAAACTGATAAACGAAAACATTGCCTTTTGTATAACTCCCTTTAGAGACATTTTGTGCTCATGACAAATTCTTAGCATTATTCCATATAATATATTCATTGCATTATATAATTAAAATGACATAATAAATCTCGTTCTAGTTGATATAAATTTTCAGAAGATCTGAGGTGTACAACATTTTGGTATGTCTGATGAGCCTTTGTATTTTTCAGAGGGTAGAACTCATTTTAGACATAGTGGTAAGAAATCAAAGTCTACCAGGCTAATAGAACTGATAAAATATTTTCAGGAAGTCAGAATGGTTCTAGTGGCTTAAATGTTACTGGAACTGTGTCAATAGCTCAACAACAGAGATCACATTTGCCATCAGTACTATAAGACCAAATGACTGTGGGTTCAATTCCCATTGCTGGAGTATGCTTTCATTTTTTTTCAGTATTGACATTGCAGTGCTGCACTCCTGAGTGTGTCATACTTCAGATGAGATGTTAAACTGAGGTCTCATCTGCCTAAGGTAGTGGTAAACGATCCCATGACATTTACTGAAAACAATAGGGGAAAGTCCCCTGGTGCCCTGACTAAATTCCACCTATTCAGTGTGAATACAGCCTCAAGTCTCAACTGAGAAGAGGTCACTGGCATAGTGGAACTAACCTGGTCACCAAAATAAATAAGTAAATAATTAAATAAACATGAATATTAAGAAAAGTACACTCTGGTGCAGATTCAATAAAGCCTACATGGTCCTCTAAAAGTGTGTGCATGGCACAATGCACACACAGTAGTAGCGCACCATTTGGTATTCAGAAAGCACTCTACACAGTGTGCAGAGTCGCACAAACACAATCAACATTGTGGCATGCTAATTGCATCATACGTAGCTGAACAATATGCTAATCAGCAAATTCAAGATGGAGGAGGTATTCAACAAGATATAAAGCAATCAAGAAGACTCAGTGTAGGTTTTCCCTGCAAATTCCCAAACTTATTGGAATACAGCCATGGAAGGTACTCTACATGAAAGCACTGTTATGGACTGCAGTTGCTGTTATACATACGTGTGTGCAACATGCACAAGTCTATGCTGCTGCTACTGCTGCAAATAGAATCCAGCCAAGAAGGAAAAGAGTGTTTAGACCCCTATTAACTTAACCACAGTCTGCATGATGTCGAAATTGTAGAGTGCTACAGGGTAGATAGAGACACACAACAAGAACTCTGTAACCTCTGTTGTTCATAACTGAGATCAAGGGCAAAATGAGGGGAACTAATACCTGGTGGAGACTAAGGTATATGTAGCACTTAGAGTTTTAGCTACAGGAAACTTTCAGAAGCCAACAGGGCATATCCTGAGGATGTCACAGGCATCAGCATTCTGGATCCTACATCAATTATTGAATGATATGCTACATCATGCCACTGGTTACATACAATTTTCCCCATACACACATGGAATACCAGGATGACTACACAATTGCAAGAGCAAAGCTCTTAAAACCTAACTGGTGATGTGGAAACATACAAATAATATTTGGTTGCCCCACACCCAAAACAACAGTTTGTAGAATCCAAGGAATAAGACATTATTCACCTGTTATGAATGCTTCCCACACAATTTTCACGAAATGTGCACACATACAACTGAAAAATAAATTGTATATGATTGTTAGGCACTTCTGACTGTGCCCTGCAGTCTCCTGATTGTGTCTATTAGCCATCTAAGAAGCATTACACCTCTGTGCAACTGACAATATAGTACTTTACATTGCCATGGAATAAGACAGAAATGACTGTAAGGTAACCAGTTTTAACAGTAACACTTTGTAATGCTTACCTTCACTATACTGATGCTATTCATTGCCAATTTTTCTTCAACTATCTGATGATGACTCTTTACTGAGTATTCTGTAGAGAGAAAAAAATCTCTCTTTATGACTTATTTGGTTTTCGATGACTTGATTCTGATATGGTATAATTTGTAAATAACTAAATAAATTGTTTCAAACAATTTGCACTGTGACATAGCTTGTGTCAAAATATCATGGACATTTGCTTCCCCTCATTGTACTCATACTGTAAATTGTACATAGCCTACTACTGCTTCTAGCAAGCATTTACTGTGTTACTGATTGTATTTTTATTTGCTTATATGTACTTTTTCATTGACCATTTGTCTGTTAATAAATATTCGTGGTTTTGTGGAGCTTTTCTCCCTGGGCCTCTGCTGAAAAAGGGCTTTTGCTCAGTCAGACACTCCTGGTCAACAAATGTCAAATAAATAAATAAATGATAGTTAATAAGGATGTGTATCTGTGAAAGTCAATATGTGGCAGAAATGCCTATGCCAAGAGCGAAGTATAAGAAGTGCATACAGATAACAGTTTAATCCTCTAATTCATATAAATAGTTCTCTTCATAACATGTGAACAAATCTAGCATGTACCTAAAAAATACAAGTAAACTTTACCAATGTCAGAAGCCTTCTGTGCAGATAAATCTAAAGGAATGTCAGTCCTCTGTGTTCTACAAATACACAAGTCCTTTCTCCGTCAAATTCCCTTATTACACAGTTACCTTGTTATGGTATAGACTCATGGCTCTGAGCGCAGTGAAGATGCAAATGAGGTGTGAACTCATTAGAATTGCTGAATCCCAAACTTTTGGATTCGTGTAGCAGATGTAAACATATTGTAGGTACTACATCAGTGTTTGTTGCTAATAGAGTGCAGCTGTGAATGGTTAATGGGAGGGAGAAGGAAAACACAACAGCAAGTCAGACTCCCTTACCTGCAGTGGATATGTCAGCCAGGACACACTTACGATGTGTAGAAGTAGTTGTACTGAGATTTTAAATGGAAGTGAGTTCAGTTTCTGTCCACTAATATCCAAACTCCTCTGCCTTTCTTGAAAGCTATATATTATTGTCATTTAATATTCTCATACATTTTAAGGACAATGATACAAAATACCTTACAGACTGCATGTCTGAGATCACTGCTCAGATAAAAGAAGAATGAACATAATACAAAGAGAACACAGAGTTGCATTGCTGCAATCAATACTGATAAATGATTGTATGATCAGTCATTGTACTAAATATGTAATTAACACATGTACAAACAACTGACAGTGTACAATTGGGGTCTATATCAATTTGTCAAAGGTTCATTTCCACAAACCTTTCTTCATCGAATTGAAACCACCAAACTTTCACTTCAGTGAACGTTCACATCTAAAAAACATTTAAACAGGGAAAGGAAGCAGATGGTCAACAGCATGACCACAACACACACAGCAGTATGTCAAACCCACTAAGAGGGGGTTGCACCCCCAAACACCCACACACCCGTAACAATATATACCAACTCTGATATTGCACTCCAGTGGGGAAAAAGGCAAATGTCTGCTGTTGACCAACTGGTTCCTTTCCTATGTAAATCTTTCACTGATGTGAACTTTCTCTGAAGTGAACATTAGGTGTTTTTTGGGTCCATAGGTTCATAGGTTGGTACTAGGCTATCGGCCCCAGGGCCTATAAAAGCCTACCCATAACAATTCCCTGGATATGTCTTCCAACAGTATTTACTTCTCTGGACCCCTGTCTAGCAGGGCGACTGACGTGATCCCCGGGGTGAATTTCCTATCTTCCATCCAATTGTCAAGGTTCCTTCTGAAGAGGGCCAAGGAGGCGCTCTGCTTGACATGTATGGGCAGTCTATTCCAGTGTATGGGGAGTCTCTGGGTCAGGAACCTATCCCTCCAGCATGTTTTGTTTATTGTGATGACAAGGTTTAGATCCCTGGAGCATGTGGCTCTGAGGGATTGGGATTTCTTTAAGTGGAGCATGTCCAACAGCTCTGGGTTTGACATGGCCTTGTATGTTAAGCAGAGATTGCCTCTGAGTAGACAATATGCCACAGAGTATAGCTGGAGTTTTTTTAGACGGCCAGCATAGGGCATCTGCTTTAGGCCTGTGATTCTTTTAGTAAGGTATTTCTGCGGCCTTTCCAGCTGTTGCAGATGTCTTGTGAGGTACACACCAAATGGGAGAAATGAAATGAACCTTCAGCAAATTAATATAGACCTGTACAAGTGTTATATGTCTTGTTAATATTGTGGATGAAATGGGACTTGCTTATATGCATAATGATTTGCATTTCTGCTGGAAAGCTGTTTCCATGGCAAGGAGGATAAAACACCATTACTGTGTTTTGTATGCTCATTGGTGTGACAGGTCATATCCACATTTGTGTAAAAATCTTTAATGCGTACTAACATTTATTTTGTAATGTTGTTTAGTGTTTTTTTTTATTTCATTTTATTTTTTTAATATCGCTATTTGCATGATGCAAACACAGGGAAAAGAATAAATACAATAAATGTCATGCAATGTACTTCTATGATAAACACTACATAAACTACATTTGTGACAAACATGTGTGTGTAGCACACCTGCTAAATAGGATGAACCACACAGTATACACTATCTGTAGATCACAGTTCAAGTCCCACATTTGTCTTTTAAGGAAGGAACCTAAACACTTCTCACAAGGATAAAACAAGGTGAGCTTTACTTGTCAAGTTTGTGCATCGCTTACCTACATGCAAACCTGGCCTAATGGCCCAGACAGGAACAGGCATTCTTGATTTCAAAAAGGATACATTGTTGCATCTTTTACTTTCCATCATGCAAACCCACTAAGCAGCATTGCATGGTGGTTAGCAACCTTCCCCAACACCTGCAGATCTAGAACACCTGTAGACCATAAGGAGACAATTTCTAAATGGATACATTGTATCCTCTAAGTTTTGTCACCACTAAGAGGTCTTGTGCTGTGGTTAACACACATACTTAATAATGAATATGAAAATATACAGCTGTTTCTTAACTGTTCCTGTGGCAACAGGTGTAAGCATAGGGCTGCAATACGGGTTAGCCTGGGCTGTAATCCAGCAAAGTCTAAAGTTTTATTCCAGTTGTTCCAGTTTATTTTATATTAAAATTAACATGGAAGCAATAATCATAGAATTAACTGTCTACAGCTGGTGCATTGAGCATACACAGGGTATCACACACACACACACACACACACACACATATATATATATATATATATATATATATATATATATATATATATATATGTTCTATATCATCTATTCGAAATTCCAAAATGTCAAACACCATATGTTCGAACTTGGAATTTCGAATATTGAAAACATCGAACACTCAGAATAGTGAATTTTTTCCCAGGGAAAAAATTCACTGTTCCAAGAAACATACACACAACACAAGCACACCAAAATAAATAAACTACACACATTTAACAAAACCCAACCCCATACTAAACAACACATACATTACTAACTATCCACTTACCTTAACCCACACCCTAACCCTAATGTCCGTAACTATCGCACACATACCCTACGAATCTATACACAAACAAACTAATTAATTCACACATATACAGTTAACAAAATACAACCCTAAACTACACCATACATACATTACTAACTATCCACTTACTTTAACCCACACCCTAACTCTAAGGTCCGTAACTCTTACACCACAGTGGAGGAAATAGTGAAGCCACAGAACAGCCCACCGAAATCTTGCCCTAGGTAAGATTTTGATGTTCCGGGGCTTTGCTATTTTCACCATTCGATATATTGGGTTCGATGTTTTCACATTCTGCGTTTTACCTTTTCGGAATTTTGACATAGACCCTATGTATATACATATATATATATATATATATATATATATATATATATATATATATATATATATATATATATATATTAAATGTGTAACTGGGGTTATTAGTAGAATTATGGTTCTCCAATTACACATTTATTTTCTGAAGTGTCATGTAACACACATACATGTGTAAACACTCAACTATTTAATGTATATGCATAAGTAATTAGCAGCTTTGGCACACAAGGTCTCAGTTGCAATGCACACTGTGCACAGTAATCACTGTAAAAACTACACTGGTAGTCCAACTGTCCTTGTGGCAACTGGTATAAGTTAATGCTAACAATATATGTGAGCAAGGGTTCTAATCTAGAGCAATCGCAATTTTGTTAATGCTATTCCACTAAAACAAAAAAAACAATAAAAAATTAAACATAATTATAAATAACAATAATTGTATATAGCAATGGAGTTCATATGAATTATATGTGTGATAGATGGTATACTGAATATTTGATTCTGTAATTATAATTGCCATCTCTAGCTTTAGATGGATTTCAGATCTGAATGATAGTCAGAAACAGATGAATGTATAAACCAGGACCTTGTCAGGTCACACACATACATGGTTAACTCTTCACTCTGTCGTGTGATTTTATATATAAAGCATGATCATGTCCAACAAGCATTTCATTTGTGGCAAGAATAAAAAATCATTTATGCTGAAGAATATGTTTTGTCTCTAATGCATAGGTTTGAATCCCACATTATACAAATTTATTTTATCAGTGTGTAATGCCACACAAAAAAAGTTTCAGGTCATAAAGTTTATGTTCCCAGTACATGTCTGCAAAGTTGAGTCAACTAACAGTTACAGCAGCAAACACCCTATAAACTAATGCCAGCTGTCAGATTAACTTTCCTATTTCAAACACTGCTTTCCTCTTTGTTTGGCACTATTGCTCTCCACTTAATATTGAGCAAATGCAGTTGACATTGTTGTTTGGGTTTGTGCACTAGCAGCAAACATGACAACACAAATTGGCAGGAAAGTACTATTATCTGTTGTTGTTTGCCCTAATTGGACATGTTCTAGAAGGGAAGGTGCCCAATTTAGGGCTCAAAGGTGGGGTGTCAAGGAGTCCAGAATCTTTATTGGACTCCTTTTAAAGCACCACAGCCAAAGGCTCTTGCAGGGGGACTATACCAGCTCCCAGTACAAGTACAAAACATGGAATAGTCTGGCCCATGCTGTCTGCATCATGACTAGCATTCCATACACTGGACAACATTGTAGGCACCACAATAATGACCTCAAAAGGCGTAAGTAGGATACAGTCAACCAGTGGTTGGATGAGTTTAGGACTGCTGATATCCCACAGCTGTATAAGTACACAAATACAGAGAATTTATATTGGACAGAAAGCTGCATATAGGCAAGACTGATATGCATAATGCTCTTCCCTTGTTTTGCTCTTTTTATTCCACAGCCAGCCAGGATATAATAGCAAATAGGGAGACCCATGCTGAGTGCTTGGAAAGACTGAGGAAAGCAAGGGGTATGTATGCAGCACAACATAACTATTATTTAATCTGAAGTATTGCTCTTCTATACAGTAGTAGCAAATTAAATATGCATATCTTAACTGTAAAATCAAGCATGCATGCTTCAGTCTGTAGCACAAGCCAATTGTAGGAGTCAAGTCTAATACTGTAGTCAGACGTTGTAAGTTCAAATATCAGAAGTAACAAATATATAGTGAAATAATTTAAAATTATTAGATGATAATTTCAACAGAAGTGGCATTAATGCCCTGCTGTTAACTTAATCTGTATAATCTGACCAAGTATATGTGCAATATATGCACATTGTAAGGATTACTTTCAGCAGTCATTAGTTATAGTTTGTAGTTGTTCAGAAGTATACTTAAATGTAAAAGAAGAAATTAATAGTTTATTATTGTGATAATTCATTGTATGTCACATATTATGGTCCTAGTTATCTCTTTTTCTTCTCATACCCCAACCCATATCTCTCTTTTTTATTTTAATATTTGTGGTCACAATGTTTCCACATCATCCATTTTTGACAATTCCCAAAAATGCTTTACAACACAGGGAGGTAGTCCATCCACCATGGTTTAGCCTGCTCCCACTCCATAGGCTCCTGCACCAATGCACAGCACATCTGGGACTCAACCTGACTGTACTAACTCTGCTGCACCTGCACTACCTGTACCTTCAACATCAGGTAGTATTACCCAGCAGCTGGTGCTGTGGTGCCTCTGGGAGTAGTGGCAGAAGTAGGGATTTTGTCACCCACCAGGAGTTGCCAGACTTGGTGCATTGGGTCATACACAGCACCACTGGTTCATGTCTATGCCAGATGAAGAGGATGCTCTCTTTATGGTCCATAGGAAAAGACATCAAGCATTCCAACAGCCAGTAGAGCAAGGAGGCAGTGATGACAGTTCTCAGATGAGGACTAGATTTCCACTGTCCCCTTGTTTGACAAGCATGGCCATCCAATGTCCTCTCCTTATCCCCAATCATGGTGTCCCCCAAGCTGTTGTGTCCATCACCATCCCTATCTTGTCTTGTTTGTCCTGTTTGTCTGCATCTGCTTCCTCATCTACCCCACTACCTGACCCACAAATACCTACATCAATTACCCAACATTACTCCCTTAACTCATTCTCTCCAGTATAGCTATTTTGAATGTGTCCCTTTAACTCCCAGAGGGTGTGGCTTGAACCTTTAAAATAATGAAGTTATCACCTTACAGTTCTAACAAATATTCATTGACAGAGGTCAAATATCAGTACAGCTGTGTTTGCCATTATATATGCTTCAAAATAATATTTTGGTACCTTGTATATAGATAGCATGGTTTTGGAAATATTAATGCAAATATGAACAAGTGATATTCGACACCTAGAGGCACAGTAGGAGGTAACTGCAGAATGCCTAGAGGCGCACTCAGCCTTAATGAGTTAATGAAGTAAAAAATAGAAAATGGAGGCACCTGTCCCACAGAAAAATATCGTACCATACATAGCTCTCCACTTTGCACAGGTATCTTTCTGACACACTTGATTTGGTCCAATTGGCTACGCAACATGATTCCATTGTTGTTATCCCTCTTTGTTGAGGTGACAGTCAAAATTCAGCAAATATTCTATACATATTTTCATTTTACACTGTTAAAGAAGTGGATAGCTATGTTATTTCCTACCACCTGCCTGCACATTCCTATATTGCTTTCCCTTTGTTCTTCCCTCTGCTTGTCCCACATTTCATCACTTTCCTATCTGCCCCATTTTTAACACCTTTAATCTGGTCAAAAAAAAAGAATCACACACATAATTGAAAACAACCCAATGAAACCCTTCACTTTTTTACCTATGTGTTTGCTTGGAGTTTTGGCATCATGCATCAATGGCGAGCAAAGGTGAACAGCTCTTCAATGGTGCAGTTACCTCCATGCAATGCTGCTTAAACAAGCTGCATTAAGATAACACAAAGTGAAAGTAGAATAAAGAATTATTTAATTGCATTATTAATACATATTTAAAACAATTAAATACAGCTGGATTCAAACCCTGTATCATCTGGGCTCAAAAAGAAATCCTTCAGTGTATCTGCACCTGTTGCCACACAGTCAGCTAAGCAGCAGATGTGTTTCTTACACTCAGTACTATTCACAGTGCTGACTGCCGCACCTCTCTGCTTAACATACATGCACAGAGGTGAGCAAACCAATACAGTTATCATAATGTTATCAATGAAGCAGAGGCCCATGTTTGCTTGCTGCTTAACTATGCACAAATAGGGAAAGCAGTATAAATCTGTATCTCACATGTGCAAACCCTTTGCTATTAATTGCTCATACCAGCTGCTTGCCAGTGCACTGTGGAAAGTACACAGTAGTATGAATTACTTATGTTTCCTGCCCATTTAGTCTTCATCCCATGAAAGAACATGTAAAAACACAACCAAAGGAAAGGCACTTTTTAAGGAAGCCATGTGTTACCTGCACTCTTGCACTTGAAACATGGTGTCTCAGTACTTCTTCCCAAATATAACAACTACACTACAGAAATAAATAAAAATATAAATGCTTTCTTATATGCCAAATATATCTTTATTACACACTGGAAACACAACAGCAAATACTTCACTTTGTATGCTCATCAGTCTGGTAACATGCAGATGTTTAATACCTTGACAATCCTACATGGCTAGCCATATATTTCATACAGGCATTCCAACATATTCTGTCAAAATCCAGTGATGATATCATTCACTATAAATTGTTCTGCAGCATTACAAAAGTCAGACTTGTGCTGTGGTGCTTTTGTTAAGTACTCATCTCTAGCTGGTGTACTTAGGTAGGGGTTCTACTCTCACTGCAGTCAACATGTGTGAATGTGTGCGTGTGTCTGTGTGTGTGTGTGTGTGTGTGTGTGTGTGTGTGTGTGTGTGTGTGTGTGTGTGTGTGTGTGTGTGTGTCTAGTCAAAAGAGCATAACTGTGTATCCTTCAGTCATCAGTATAATCCCATGGAATACCAATATTTTGGCAGTTGTACATGCCTACACATCCATTTAATTCAGGCCTCACAACATTTTCTCTCAAACATCCAATGATGATGTCATCCACTATAAATTATTCTGCAACAGTGGAAAAGTCAAACATGTGCCATGTACTGAGTTCTGTAAGTGGTATACCTAGTTAGGTATGGGTCTAATCTCACTGTAGTCAGCTGATGTGTATTTGTTCAGTTGATTGACATTCAAGAGACCATTTTACACCTGCGTATGGGACACTCCTATTACCATCCTCTTCCCACCAGACACTGCTGATCTCATCACTTATAAAGTGTTGTCTAACACTCTCCACCTCTGACTTGTGCTGTGGTGCTTACATTAAATACTAAGTTCTCTAGTTGGTGCACTTAGGTAGGGGTTCTGTTCTCACTGCAGTCAATTGGTGTTTGTGTGTGGGTGTGTTTGTTCAACTCGTTGATATTCAAGAGACCATTTTACACCAGCATGTGGGACACTGCTATTACTATCTTCTTATCACCAGACTGTGCTGATGTTATCACCTATAAAGTATTCTCTGACACTATAGAAAACAGTTGCGGTGTGGTGCTTGTGTTAAGTACTGTATTCTGCAAATAGTTAGGTAAGGGTCCTAGTCTCACTGTAGTCAACTGTGTGTGCATTCAACAATCACTATGGTGACAATTTTAGAATGATATGTGAGTCCTGAGCTATGTGCCACCCTCCTCCAAACATCTTGTTGTAGCATGCAATGATTATGTCATCCTGTGTAACATGCACGCTGATGCTATTCAAGACAAACCTGTGGTGTGGCAGTAACATTAACTACTGTGTTTCTAAGCTTCTGTAGCTATACATATATATGTTCTAATTTGACTTCAGGCAACTTGCATGTCTATGCATACAACTATCACTTTTGAAATAATTTTACACTGGGATGTGACTCCACAGCCATGCCCTACACTGCTATCAACATGTTCTCCTCACCATACAATGATGCTATCATACTCTATAAAATGCAATGTGACAGCTTTATGGTCAGACATATGTAATGTCACTACTGTGACATTGCATGGCATTCATATTCTTTGCCTACACAAGTGTAATGTTCAAATCAGGCCCAGTCTACTGCTGTGTGTGTGTGGTTGGTGGTACATCATATTCATTGTATGATCTTTGGAATAGCTCTTCATTTCACTACCACTTGATGTGCCTTTCATATAGCCCCATGCATCCTCCTTTTTCCTCTGACCACACAATATCCTTCCTGCAGAGGAGTGGAGGATGCCCTCATGTTAAATATGCATACACACATCATGATGCAGAGACCTTCCATGATCCTCTGCACGCCATATCCAGACCACTGCATGTGTGATTGCTAATTCTGTCACAGTGTGGTGCACTTGTCCCATATGGACAGTGGCAGGATTTAATATAATCCAACAAATGTACTCATACACACAATAGTCTTACCATCTTCTATAATATAGATATAGGGAGTATTTCTACATGGTATAATAATGGCTAGGATTTCATGTGATGTTGGTCATTAGCCTAGTAATGTCCTATGAACCTACGAACAGCTGACATGTCAATGTTGCTGTCATTGATGTGGTATATTGAGGTGTGGATGTACAGTATGGCTACAAGAGGGTATTACAATATGTGATGTGAACTAATGTATTGATGGCCATTGCTGCCATTACATTACATGCTCCCTCTATAACAGCTGTAGTAATATGCCCCCTGAGAACTGTTGACATGGTATGATACACTTGTATGTATATTGTTGGCCTATTAGGATGTGTTGTTGTAGTGGAGCAGATCAATTGTGTACACAGTTCACATTCCACCATCACAGTGACACTTTCAGTATGGCACAGGTGTGCATGTGTCTACATAACATCACTAAATGTTCTGTGACAGACATCAATATTAATCCATATTGATTATATGGTCACATAAGTCTTGTCTTATACTCATGCTGTGATATGCACAACCAATGTATCACATATTTTCATACAATTGCAACCCTGTGGAATTCATTGTATGTGCAGTTGTGTTCATATTCCCAAGGATTATTAAGGTGGTCAGCAACACCATTGTGTGACTGTTAGCATTTGTGTCAGGAAATGTTCTGCATGAGCTACAAACAACTGATCTGTAATGTGGCCTTATATGACATCAGGATGCTCAAATGCAGCTTCCCAATTAAACACATATAGGCATATGGTGTGCAATTGATGTAAGTCTGTGACATTGGTACAGTTGTATGACTGCGTGCATAATGCCATTGTGTGGAATGTGATGAATGACCAAGGTTGTATTTGTAGGACTTTTCAAAAATCATTTATTCCAATAAATTTGAAATTTTTTTTTTATTTTATTTAACATTTGTTGACCGGGAAAGTCCGACTAGGTTCCACAGAGCCTGTTTTCAGCAGAGGCCCAGGGAGAAATGCTCCAGATGCATGTCTTTGGAATGTGGGAGGAAACAGGAGTACCCGGAGGAAACTCACGCGAACACAGGGAGAACATGCAAACTCCACACAGAAGGCACTCCAGCCGAGAATCGAACCAGAGAACCTCTTGCTGTGAGGCGACAACGTTAACCGCTGCACCACTGTGCCGCCCGAAATGTGAAATGTTAAGTGGAATACACATATAAGTGCAGATCTGCATTTGGATGCCACCAGACATACCCAACCAGAGAAAATAGACAATCCGCTAAGTGACAGTTTGTTTCACACGTCAGCAGCATGTCACCATTGGCCATCAACCACAGTATACATGCAAACATTACTTGGTTACTGTTTTAAGGACGGCAGCACATTTGTGCACTCTGTACAGCTAATAACACAGAATCAACAGAATCAATGGGCCCTGACACCATCACAGGATCCCTATAGCATGACTCAAAAGATAGACCTACCAGACATGGTTGGATCCATACTTAAACACAGCCTCCAGATAGAATATGTTACTGTGGAACAGTGTACATCAACATGCATCTGTCTGACTGGGAGGGAGGAGCATCACCTGATACATGCATGTGTAGACACATCCTGACCCTCCTTATCTGTGACTTAGACCAACAAGTCATCATGGACCTTTTCTAAAAGGATACAGATAACATCCCAATTGTGTGTGAAAGACGTGTGATTTGTTCAGGCTACACCATGTCTGTTACATCTGTTAAAGGCCATCAAGAAGGTCAGCAAGGGCATGCATGATAACAACACTATCATCCTGTAACTTGACCTGGCCAAGGCATTTGACACAAACCCACAATGAGGTATAACTGAGACACTGTCACAAGTGGCTTTAAACATCTATATCACCAAGTGGATAGACCACTGGATCACATATGTGACAGATAAATATGTTGAGGTGTGTGAATTGCCCTATATCTAGAGTCCAGTGATCAGATCCGTACCTCAGAACTCTGTGCTAGGCCCTTTACTGTTCATTGTTTAAGTCTCAGACATCAAATATGACTTACACGTCCTTTGCCAAAATAGCTTTGTGAAGGACTGTAGATTGTGGACAATCTTTGAATCCAAGTGTGATATTAGCATAATACAGACAGTATCAACACCCACAAAGGATTATTGCCACAGTCATGGAGGCACAGAAGATGAACAAAAATCATGGGGGGTTTTGTTATGTTATAAAAGCAAAAACACTTCCTAATTATAACATAGACAGAACACCCCCATGAGCAGACCAAGTAGCATGTGACCTGTATGCTCAGGTTGATGGCATGTGGAACGTCCACCAGCCTGTGCCCACAGTGGTGCCTACTCCAATGTATGTAACACAGCTCCTCAGTATGTGTAGGACATCCACATCAGAGGGCATTATACTTCCATAGTTCTCAGCCCTTATCACACCACTGAGTACAATGCACTCTTTTTCATGTACCTCACAACACATCTTCCAGGGATGTGTAAGTCAAGCGTACCGCATTAACCACAGTGAGCTCCCACACACCTTACTGACTACACCCAAGTATTCTTTTTGTTGTATAAACGTTAGTGTTTGATGGTGTGGAACTCCCATAAAGGTATTATACAAGATGCATGTGTGATTCATGTTCCTGTGGATGCACACAGTACACACATGACTGATTGACAACATTGATGGCATGGGTTACATTCATGACAGTGTGGATTGTGCCATATATATGCCATGTACACCTGTCAACTAGCAAAGATTGCTCATAATTTCACATACAGGTATAGCAGTGTCCCTCCTAATACTTACAGCAGATATTAAAGTTTGTGGAAGGTGTACTTGATTCCCCTCATAGATTGCTGACAAATCATAATAGCTGTACAAGTGTGTTCTTGCAGAACGATCTATAATCACTCACAATCACATATGTTATGTCAAAGACATAGGATTGTTGATGGTATTATTTGGATGTTGTCTGTGACTGTGCGTGCTTCTTTCTACTGCTGTCCATGGGCCTGTTACTATGTGTCTCGCTTGGATGAGATCTATGTTGGCATTATATTCATATTCAGGCACCTCATTTTGCACAGGTTCACGATATGCACCTAACCCCTATTGTATATACCATCCCTGATATATGTCTTCTGCATTGTACATGTCAGCATGCTTATATCACAGACAATCTTCTCCACTGATATGTCACCTTGTTTGACAGTCACATGATATACATTCACTGTGCAGTCTGTATTGTATCATGTCAATATGTTATTAGTGCTCATACTACAGCTATCTTCATTGACATGCTCTCATCTGCTCTACATTACCATGTTTCACCTGTCTTATTCCCTGGTTTTCATTCCTACAATTCATCTGAGCCCCTTTTCAATACACACACTGACTACTTATTTATAATTCAGTCTATGTACCCTTACTGGTCATTTACACAACTTATATTCAGTATCCCCGCAAACAGGTTTCCACAATACTCTGCACTGTATACACTTTCATGTATTGTGTTGAAACTATGTACATTGCTTTATTAATAATGCTGGTAATCATTGTGACATTCTGCACAATCCCACAGACCTACTTTACCCACAGGTAAAGAGGTTTACATGTCTACTGCCATCTGTGTTGCTTTACACAGTTTCTTGGCTGGCAACACTGTTGCCGGCCACCAGACCATGCTTGTTTATGTTTAAATACTGTGCGCAGCATGCATATGCAATTAGCACTGCTGCTCACCGCACAAATATGTAAACTCCATGTAGGCATTGTGCAAAGCCTACACAGAGTTTACTGAATCCCCAGTTGCATTTTTTAGTGGGATACCAGAAGTCTAAATAATAATGATGCTGAGTCTCTGAACATTTTGCTGGACTACATTGATTGACCCATTATTTATAAAACATTGTTTCACCCAGCTAAGACTCCATTCATTGTCCAGGGTTATGACTGTTAGCATTATAGAGGGAATATAGTTGTCAGTGAGGCATCTGTATAAGAGACTCCTACTTCTTGCTAGCTGTTTAATTCTCATCAGAAAGGTAATGTGGAGAAATGACTTTATTTTTGTGGATTCTTCAGGTGCCCTTGATTTTCAAGTCACAACAATACTATTTCTTGATTTTTTAACAGCATTTAAGTTATATCCTAATATTCTGCTGATAGGAAGTTTAGAATTTCCCAGAAACTGAATGGAATATGTATTACTCATTAAATAAGACAGAAGTAGTCATTCTCCTATGGGTTCTCTATAATTTATTTACACATGTGAATAGATGATTATAACTGCTACTTCAATATAATATGCTGAAGGACTTCCAGTATGGCAGACAGAGATTGAATGTATGCATCAGAACACCAAGCAGACTCAGCATAAAACTTATTAAAAAGCCAGTAGTTTCTAGTAATTATCCCCAAATTAACAGTTACATACGACCTCAAGAAAGGTAATTGGAAGGAAAAGATCTAGGGGAAAAGGCAAAAATAATGGGAACGAAACTACCTTCGTAGGAGATGCAAAAGTTCAACAAACCAGCCACCAATCACAATGGGAAATAAAATAGACCAGATACACAATGATATATTTAAAATAAGTGGCATATTAACAGACTACATCACTAAAAGCGACAAAGGGATCCTTGATATAGAAGACGCTTTGTTCAAACATGCAAATGGTATCACCAAACTTCAGACTAAGGAATGGGATACTCTTGAGAAGCTGATCGAGTACAAGTTAAGATATAAAGATTGAGCTAGAAAAAAGAACTAGGTGAGATAGATTTTCAGTGATACCAGAACATGTGGAGGAAGTTGACGGCACTGCTTCTATGAGGAAATGTCTCCATGAATGGAAGGGAATCCCATGTGAACCAATTCTGATTGATAGAGCACAGAGAATATACACACCCTGGGGTCCAGCAGTAGAAAGTGTCTTACACCTATTATAGCTAAGTTTTAGATTTGCATGTTAAATGAGTGAATTCTTACTCTCTTAGGAAAGAAGGAGATGATTTGCAAAGTATGCAATGTGCGCATGAATCCTGACAATGATTAATCTCAGGAAATGCAAGGGAGAAGAAATGCTTTTCTCCCAGCAAATAAAAAGTGTCTGGAGATGAAACTTAGATTCAGACTCCAACATCCTGCAGTACTGAGCATCTTTTACCCCTTGAAACCAAGTCAAACATGGACCCAAAATTGTCAACTGAAGAGCAGAACAAAAGAATCAAGGAGTTGGACCAGGCAGATCTATGAGTAAGAGACAAAGATATCAGTTTATAACTGAAAAAGAGCATGCCTGCAAAGCCATTCATAGTCTTCCAAAGGAAAATGTAGGAACAACTGAAAGAGATAGCACAAGTTACCAAATCATTGGCTGAAGACAGTAGGATAGAACACTGTAGGGTAATAGCTGTGGAATCCAAGTAATGGAAGTATTGGCTTTACCAACTGGAACACTTCATTGAGTTGTACGTTTTCTTCTTATCTCCATGATGCTTCACTAGTCTATCCTAAAGACTAATAATAGTAATAGTTTTCCAGTGTCTGTAAGTTAAGTTAGATCAGCTGGTCTCATAACATTTTGTTCAGAATTGTGAAGCAACAGGACCTTATTTGAAAGAACATAGAGAACTTACTCCCTGCAAATACAAGACTAAGGGTTAACAGTAGGGAATGATTAGATCACTTTGATTTGGAAAGATGAGAGTCTAAAGGCTCAAACACATCAAGACATTTTAGATTATGTTATCACATATCAAGAGCTTCATTGGGCTATAAACTGTGAGGTAATGGAAACTGCTGAGCAAAACTGTTTCTGGGAGATCCCATGAATTAAGAACAGCTTGATAGTGTAAGCCATGACTAACAGTGGTGATGGCAAACTATGGGGTAATTAAGTTAACTGTAATTTTTTTGTTGTTTCAATAGACATTGGCAGTGTTTTCTACTCTGAACATTATGTGAATTGTTGAAAACCCTTAATTATTTAATTATAACACTCGTCTGTAAGCATAAGCTGTGGAAAATAACAAAGAGCTCTTAACTTTTCAGCTGAAGTGGAGATCTGGGGGCACAACATGTGAGTACTGGATTCATTTGAGGGAAGAGTACTATTGTGAGGTTTAACTGACACAATGACAGGCAACACTTAACATGAGGTAGTGAGGTTTTATCTAACTTGGGGAAGTAAATGTATATTTGGATCTGTTATGTATCCAGGAGACAGTGATTAAGTGGAAATAACAGATTTCTAAGGCAATGTGAGAGACAGCCTCTGCAGAAAGGGTGACAAACTCTGAGTGGAAATGAGTGCTAATAAATTCTACAGTGCAGAGACCCTTTCCTTAATATCAGAACGGAGGCACCTTAAAATATTCCCCACATTCTTGTTCATATATTCATTCATCAGCAGCAAAATAAGCTGGGAATATTGAGTGTGGCTGCATTCTGTGCCTCTCTAGAGATTGAAGGGCACTGTTGGATTGGCCAGTACATTTTGTGAGTTTGGAATGATTAGTTAGGGCCAGAGAGAGGATGGATGATCACACTGCAGTTGCTTAACTGCCATGTCAGATACTACCTGGTGGGAGGGAGCAATGCTGAAAGTTAGGGGTTAAACTCATAAACACCACCTGTGAAATGCTTATTGTAAGTACAATTCATTTCTTTCTTTAATGAAAAGAAATAAAAAAAGAGATGAGGAAGGGGCAATGAAAGTATAGGAAAGAGTCTGTTTAGTTTGTGATTTATGTTAAGATATTAGCAAGGCGATCAGTCATCCGGATGCTGGAAATTACAAGGCAATTCATGGGTTAGTACAAGTTAAAGAAACCAAACAGCTGCAGTAAGAGAGCATTAGCTTATTGAAAATGCAGTTGTATCACTAAATAGTTGCTGTAGACACTTATTTGTTTAATGTAAATGAGGGAAATGGAGGAGGGCTGTACTCATTTAGAAAACATCAATTATTTCATCAAGAACATTCAGCCCACAAGATCAACAAGAAATCAAGACAATATAAGGAGGCTTACATCTAGTAAGGTTTGCTAGGGAATATTACTAAAAAAGCTCAGAAAATGCATGTGTCCTAGAAATTGTAGTATTATAAAAATAAGAGCTGCAGTATGTCTAGACAAAAGCTAAGTTTTTTGTCATGGTATGTGAGTAGGTTTAATAGACAGAAAATAGGATATTACCTTATACTGGGAAGTGCAATGTTCAGGTGATGATAATACCAGAGATACATGAATAAAAGTGAACATGAAGGGCTGATACTGCGGTCAAGAATGAAAGGATTTTACTCAGAATTGGAAGCAAAGTAAAAATGGGTGGTGATCCTAAATAAAAGAATGGGGACTGAAGCTAGTGGAAGAACTCAGGGATGAACTATGACAGCCTTTTAAGTAATAAAGGGTAATTGGTTAGGAAGACAGTTTACAGTGGCAAATGTCTCTCTCCCCCTCATAACTAAAATAAAGGACTTTAGGTTGTCATTGGGGAACATTGTGACCTTTCACTCATTCACCATGTTAACAGCAGGAGATATCTAGCACACATGGTGTCATGAGGTGGGGGCAACACAGACAGGTTTCTAGAAAATTCATCAAAGTTTTATGACAAAGTCATTACATGGTTAAGGTTTTTGGATGACATTCTCATCCTGTGGAGGGGTACAGATGCTGAGTTTGGTGATTTTATGGAGTACTTAAACAACACCATGACATTATTAAAATTTACCCACAAAATTGGGAAAGATATGACAGATTTTTTAGACATCTCCCTGAGTTGGGATAAAATTAACAACAAATTGAAATCTAGGGTGTAGTGAAAAGATACATGCCCTAATTCACTGCTTCATTATGACAGTTGTCATCCAAAGCATCAAAAGAAAAGTGTAGTAAAAGGACAGATGGTCAGGATCTTGAGACTGACTAGTGATGACAGTGAATTTAAGGATGAGATGTACACCCTAGTAGGACCGTTAAAAGAAAGAGGTCCACCAAGTTTCTTATTAAAATTAGAAATGAAATTTGTGAAAGAAGAAAGGACAGGTTTACCCCCATTTTATCCAATGGCCATGGGTTCACTTTGGATACAAGACACAATACTGTGTCAGATAGTGTTTTGGTTCTCACTCACAACAAAGAAGCGTTGAAAATTAGAGCAATGGTTAACAACACATGGGACTTAGTTTTGGGTCCTGAGCTCAAACATATCCTAAGTACTAAACCAAGAACCACTTTTACTAGAAGTGCAAATTTAAAGAACTGGTTTGAAAAACCTTGTAACAATAAAAGGCTTAGATCTACCATGTCAAAGTGTAACATGTGTAAAGCTTGTAAATACATCAATACAGGCCCTTATGTGATGCTGGAAGGGTACTATCGTACTATCCCAATTCCTGGCCACTGTAACCTTAACACTAAGATGGTGATATATGTGGCAACATGTTTGTCTTTCCCAGCTTTTTACGTGGGCAAAACCACTAGAAAATTAAAAGAAAGAATTTTGGAACATGTTAGGGACATTAATTGGAAAAGGAATGAAAGTGCATTGTACAATCACTCTGTGGGATGTGATAGTTTCAAAAAGTTTATTTTTTTTGTTATTGACAGGGTGATTGATTATGGTAGAGGAAGTGACTTGAAAACTTACTTAGAAAAGTAAGAATTAGATTGGCAGTTTAGGACCAATGCTACAATATTACCTGATATTAACGATAGTGTTTCTTTAAGTTCAGTGTTGAAACTAACGGCAGCTCAGATTTCATTTGTATGTTACAAATGTTTGGAACAAAACATAACTATTGGATATTCAAAAGTTTATTAACTTTATTTTACTTCATTATTTTTTATGATTGTTGTGCTTTTTAAGAATGAGATAAAGTATTGATTAGTGTGAGGTTTATAAATGTAAAGGTGTATGAGACAGTTTTTAAAGCTTGTGGTTTAAGTTATGTTATGTGAAAGGAACTACATCATTAACTCATCATGTGATGTGATTTTAAGTATTTAAGGGTGGGTTTAATGTGGTTAATTTACTCTGATGAAGCCCTGAGGTTACAGGGTGAAAGCTCTTGGTGACATTTACTATTAAAGTTTTTCCAGTTCATTGATTGTGGTCACACCACTGTGGTGGTGTTTTTATTTTCTTTTGTATTTAGGTTTCTAGAAAATACAGACGTTGTTGTTGTTGTCTTTCAGCTTTTTCCGGTTAGGGGTCACCACAGCGGAACTCCAGACCACTAATGATTGGCAGTAGATTTTCACGGTGCCGAGTTGCCAGCTCGATTCCCAACTTTCAACGAAGGCACGCCCATTCACGCATGTCTTTCGGAACACCACTCGACCCGCGGGGAGGACATGCAAACTCCACACAGAAGGCACTCCCTGCACACTAGCTGAGAATCGAACGGGAGGACCTCTTGCTGTGAGGCAACCCAGAGGAAATACATGAAACTGTTTAGATATTTAATTACAGAGTCAGGGATTAAGGTTATGAAATAGTTTATGTTCTTGTGAGGTAGACATAACAACTGGGTGAGTTAGATGTTACATATCCAAAAAGCCTATCAATATAATACAGTTTATGACTCCCCCACCCATAACATTATCAGATGATACAACACTGCAGGTCACATTATGGGACAAGGTAAGGAAGACAGGGGAGAAGCAGTGGTATTTTCCTACATATCTGTTTAGGAAAAATGGTTTTGAGACCTGGTTTGACAAGAAATTGCAAGGTATTTTTTTAGAGATTCACTGCTAGAGGCGGTATAACCCCTGGGACTGGGAGGACTGTAACTCTGTACTAAAGGAAGTAGTGCATCAGAAAGCTAAGGCAATACAGACCAAGAACTAAAATTACTGCAAGGAAAATGAGGATGGAGATGAAGATGACTGGGAGGAATTACAGAAGGAGGTGACAAAAAAAATGATAGAGTGTTTAGGTTCCATAAATGCATAAAGGGCTATAATTTTATAAGAAATGTTTTTTGAATGCAACTCTAAAGCAACAAGTGTCTAGCACAAAGGTTAAGACAGCAATCAGTAAAGACAGAGAGAGAGAGAATGATTAACAAATAAAAATCCAGATGCAGGGAAAATAGGCATTAATCCAAATGAACTAAGGAAAATAATGGCATTATACTAGAGTAACCTATATATACAGGAGAGGGAAAACAAGATGAGTGAATGATAAATAGCAGGAAATTTAAGAAGGGTGAATCTCAGTGAAAGAATATTGTATATAACTACCATAAAGGATGAGAAAATACTAGAACCCTTATAAATATTTGGGGAAATGCATTTAATGATATCTTATGAAGAAGAGAATACCCCCGTAGATGAAGGCAATAGTGGTAGTGATCGCCAAAGAGGGCAAGGACTTAATAGACCAAGGTTCATATAGACCCATATCAATTTTAAGCCATTATAACACAGTTTTATGACAATTCTGGTGAAGACATTAGCCATAATATTAAAAAAGGACAGTAACACCAAACCAGTGTAGTTTATAGGAGGACGGCAGATGTTTGACAATATTAAGAGGAGACTGTTGATCCCAGAAGATGCAGTAAAGGCATGGAAAACACTGTTAATCAACTTAGATGCTGAAAAAGCTTTTGACAGGGTAAGCTGGAGATTCCTTGAGGGTCTGTTACAGGAATTGGATTTCCCAGAAATATGGGCAGCTGTCTAAAATGTACAGAGGATCTACAGACTTCCTAAAGATAGAGGGAAAGCTGTTGGACCCAGTGGAGTTACAGAGAGGAACAATGCAGTCACCATTGCTTTTTGCAGTTTATCGAGAACATCTAGCAAGAGATATTCAACTCTTGAACATAGCTGGTTATAAATGGGGGAAGCATGAACAGAAGACAGCCTTGCTTGCTGATTGTATTACAGTTTCTATAACTGACCCTGAAAGAGGCCTGGGCTCACTATTTGGAAAATTAAAGGAATACAACAAAGTGGCAGGTACCATGATTAATGCAGCAACAACTAAAGTAATAGTCTTGAATTATATGCCACCTCATGAACTGATCCAGGAGTTCCTATATTTATAGAGCACAATAAAGCTTCCAATGTAGGAATTGTCCTGAAGAAAGGTGTGTAACAGGTAGCTAAAGAAATGTGAGAGGGAACAACCTCAAAACAATTCAAAAACTAAAAAAATTGAGGATTTTTTTTTATGGATGAGGACCATGCCCTGTACATGTGGGTACAGGGGACATATTTAGAATTTCATTTAGAAAAGCTATATCAGTGTTACAGAAAAAGAGTTCCAGCAGAAAATCTGTACTAAAACAATTCTAAAAGATGTTTTTAGAATGTTCTCATTTTTATGGGGCCACAGCTAAGGCCATAGTAAGAGAGATCTGTAACAAATATTTGAAAGGGTCAAAATAACCAAAGGAAATGGAACAACCAAAGAGCTGAATGGCTTCATCAAAATGATGTATGTGTAAAAGGAGTCCAAGGTAAAGCAAACATTTTGTTAAAAAGCCTAAATACTTATGCTACACACAGATATAGAGCACTATATGTTAAAAAAATGTGCCAAGTCAAAATTAGATCTTTTCTTGCCAGCTACTGAAACTAGTATAGAAAAATATTTTGTTAAAACTCAGTCTCAGTCTGCACCCAAATAATTTAATATTGCTGTGAATAGTTAAGATTAACTTTTAATGGCACCCTGCTCTACTTAAAAGTGCAAGCTCACACAGGCTGATGAGGCTAATACAAATGTTGATGCTATATTTAAAAACTATCCTCCAGCCCTGGGGTAGGGTATAGCCAGGATTTTTGTAATTCTGCGCCAGGCTGCTCCCAAGTATAGCATTTTCCCATACCCTAAACAGTGCATGTTTCTGGACAGTGTAACATTCAATATTCTGAAAA
>NC_056725.1:1815787469-1815937469 GCF_019279795.1 Protopterus annectens | reverse complement strand
ACACACACACACACACACACACACACACACACACACACACACACACACACACACACACACATATATATATATATATATATATATATATATATATATATATATATATATATATACACACATCTATATATGGGTCTATGTAACTTGCTTGAATACACAACTGTGTGGCACACAATTGACTTCAATATGTTGACATAAAATCTAAGTGGTCAGCAGTACATTTGTGAGAAAATATTTGGTCTAATCACATTTAATCAGCAGAGGAGATGTAATAGCAGATACAATAAGGAATTATACAACAAAAGATAATTAGTATTCTAAAACACGCACCCTTATTGGT
The DNA here is from genome assembly GCF_019279795.1 of Protopterus annectens. NCBI lineage: Eukaryota > Metazoa > Chordata > Ceratodontiformes > Protopteridae > Protopterus > Protopterus annectens. Next base: position 1,815,937,132 of record NC_056725.1, on the reverse strand, counting down.
CTGTCCACTCTGGATGTGGGATTCACAGGATTTACTCATGGTAGGCTTTATTTAGACCACACTATCTGTGATAAATCCTGTGAAACCCACAACCATTTGTGGGTTATTGCTAAAATATGCAATATGAAACATAGTGTCCACCAATGGAATGCTTTAACAGTACAACCCAAAGACACATCTCTCAAGCACATATCACAGATCAGTGTTTTATCACTGTAAATCACTGCTGGTTTAATGTCTCAGTGGGCATTGGCAGTGAGTCCTGATTTTGAGAGTTTTCTCTCATCTTTATATTGGTGTGGCAATGCAGCTGGTATATATAATTTGTGGGGGGGTTTGTCATCCCCATTGGGGTGTGCAAAGGAGCTTGCCTCCGGCAAAAAATACTTGAAGCTAACTTTTTCAAAAGTTCACAAACTCAGCGATTCTTGTTGATTAGTGTGGAATTAAAACACAGCCAAAAAAAGAAATAGCTACATTTTGGAGAAATATCTATGAAGATCCTGTGGAACATAACAACGATGCTAAATGGATAGAAGAAGTAAAAGAAAGAATAAGAAGTTTAAAGGTACAGGATATGAAATGAGATCAAGTAATGGCCGGAGAGATTGAAACAAAGTTAAAAAAGCTCTTAAATGGGAAACTGCAGAACCAGATGCAGTACCTAACTTCTGGCTAAAAGAATTAACATCTTTTCATGAAGATTCAGCCATGAGTAAGAACTATTTAGATGCACACCCTGAACAGACACCAACCTGGTTAACAACAGGAAAAGCAACACTCCTACTTAAGAGCAAAACTGCAAGCTATCCTAAAAACAATAGACCAATAGCTTGCCTTCCAATGATGTATAAACTATACACTGGAATTGATGCCAACAGAGTTTATAGTCATTTAGAAGAAAACTCAAAAAAAAAATCAAAAAGTTGGCATACACTCAGCTCATGATCAATAATAATGCTTATTTTACACCTGCAATCCTACACAAATTTAACACATCAAAATCACCTTTCTGCTCACACTGTAAGGACCAGATAGCTGACTTAATCCATGTATTTTGGAGCTGTAAATGTGTCTATAAACTCTGGAACTCTCTCAAGGTACAATTACAAAAAACAGGTTATCAAACATCAACATTAACTTGGGAATTCACTCTATTACACATTCTCCCACCCAACATACCAAGAAAACAAGCAAATACACTTTTAACAGTTTTCCTACTAATGAAACTGTATATAGCTTTTAAATGGCTAGATACGATAAATATCTCTTGGGTGGGTTTTAAACAAGTAGCTATACAACACCTTTTAGCTCATAAAATATTAATAGATAAAAGAAACAAAAACATGAAATCCAGAGAAATTTGGGAAAAAACCTTTAATATCATATTAGCATAATTCATCACACAGCAACTTAGAAATACTCTATAATGGAACCAAAGAACACATACTTGGATATTACGAATGTATATACCGTCTATATAGCTGTGGAACTAACAGTGAAAGCATCTATGTACATAGTGTAAATAGATATGTTGTACGACCTATATCCTGTGATATTTGACATCAATGTATAACACATATATATATATATATATATATATATATATATATATATATATACGGTCATGTTGTAAGATAGTTTTTATTTGTGATGTATTAATGTAAAAATAAAAATAAATATTATTGAAAAAAAAAAGAAGAAAACTCAAGCATGGCAACAGAACAAAGGGTAACAAAAGAAAGTAATATGGAGCAAAGCATCATTTGTTGTTAAAGTCATAATGGGGAACTGTAAAAAGAGGAAGAATCTAAGGATGGCATGGAAAGACTACAAAAAAGCATTTGACAGTATCCCACATGCTTAAAAATGTATAAGATACACCCCACACCGATCGATTACATTACAGCAACCATGAAACAGTGGTGAACCACTTTGTAGTTAAGCCATGATAAAGGATAAATTATTATTCAAGGGATAAAAAGTCAAATGGGGCTATTCCAGTGTGATTTTTGTCACCTCTACTCATTTGTCTTGCCCTTAACCCATTAAGCTGTCTACTTAACAGATTAGGTCATGGCTACAATTTGGCTCCCAGAAAACAACAAAGTGTATTTACTTCTCATCTTCTTTTTGTGGATGATTTAAAACTGTATAGCTCATCAGATGAGGAACCGAAAGCACAACTACAAGTGGTCAAAACTTTTTCAGATGATATAAGAATGTCATTTGGTCTTGACAAATGTACAAAAACAACCTCTAAAGTAGGAAAGCTGCAGCACCAAGAAAACACCAGTTTGGGACAGGAATGATCTATAAAAGAACTTCAGCAAGAGGGAGTGTATAAATATATGGGAATTGATGAAGGATCAACAACAAAACCTGAACAAATGCAAATAAATCTTAGCATGGAATATTTTAGAAGACTAAAATTAATACTGAAAATAGAGTTGACATCTAGAAGCAAAGTCCAAGCTATAAACAAGTTTGCTCTTCCTGTTCTAACTTACAGCTTTGGAGTGACTGACTGACTCCAAAAGGTGTGGGATCAGTTGGACAGGAAAACAAGAAGGATGATTGATGCTCATCAAATGATTTATAAAAAATCAGTGCATACCAAGACTGTATATTCCCCGTTTTGAAGGAGGTATGGGCCTCCTCAAAACTTTACATGTACAGATCTGTAATCCTAGGATTGCATACATATCTGCTGACCTCACAAGACCCAACCTTAGTGAAAGTTTTAAAACATGAAGAGAATAAGTGTAAGATAATTTCCCTGCTTAGTCTAACAGAAGCATGTCAGTGTCAAGCGGAAATGGAAATCAAACTAGAAGTAGATAAAAATCAGGGAACAACTGAATGTGCCAAAAAACAAAAGAAATAATATAAGCTGAAGGATCAGATGAGAAGGCAAGAAATGTTGAAAATGCATAAATATAGTTGCAAGTATAGAAAACTTTTGGAACAACCTCATGTTGATCAGGATCGAATGCAGGAATGGTTAAGGAGAGGTGAATTTAAACCAACAGATTAAAGGTTAATATTGGCGGCCCAAGATAATGAACTGCATACACATTGGTTTACAAAGTCCGTTCAACATGTGGGAGAAACAGACAAATGTAAGTTTTGTAACAGAATTGGAAACAGTCGCACATCTTGTTGCTGGTTGTGATATACTAATGGCAGAAGGATTGTATACTGAAAGGCATAATAATGTGGCAAGACTGTTGCATTGGAGATTGTGTAAACATTTTATTATTGACATAGCTGAAAAACATTGGAAACATGAGCCACAAAGCATTATAGAAAATGATGAAGTTTATATCACGTGGAATCACCCATTGCCAACAGTTCAAAAAATAGATGCGAGTAAACCAGATATAGTAGTCCATGAAAAGAATACATAAGTTGCATTGATCACTGAAATTGCTACACCCATTGACTACAGTGGGCCGGATTTATGAAAGCTTTCACGGAGTTGCAGAGTAGTGTAAGATGTCAAACAGGCAATATGTCTGCTGTGCGATCCAGGAACAGCCGGCATGGGTGTGCACAAGAGCTGCTAAAGCTACTCTTGCACGGACAGCATCATGGTAAGCAAATTACCTCATTTACTGGTGAAAGCCATGCAAATGAGGTAAATTTACAATCCAGGAAACAATAACCTGTCCGTGGAAGATTAGTATTTTCTGCAGAAATGTACTCCATTAGTAACGGAGTACCGTTCTGCAAATAGTTAAACGGAGCTATGACAGCTCCAAATAAAGGATGCATACAGTTGAGGAAGCATGCCAATGACCAAATATAAGGCCACTGGCATTTATAAATGTTTAAAAATATAAAAATCTAACTTTTTCTTTCCCCGATCTCTGATGTTTAAGCATAGCGCAACACCGCGCAAATATGTGGCGCTTATAAAAACAAGAAAATAATTAAAAAAAGCCACAAATTGGCATTTTCACTAAAAAGCTTATTCTACCATGCAGGTGAATGGCAGGCTGAAGACAAAATGGCCACTGAATAGTGGTTGCTAAGGGGGGATATCAGTGTCAGAGATGTAACCATGCATTAGTAGGCAATCCTATGCAAATGAGGATAAGGATAGTGAATCCCAATTTTCCCCAGCATGTGAGCCATATTCCAAGAGTGTAAGAGTAGGAGTAGGTGAGTAGTAGAGTAGAATATAGGTGACATCATGAGGGTGTGTGTCAGATAGGCTGTAAGATAATTGGAGCACAGTGGCTCATGTTTGCTTTGAGTTGCTCAGGATTGCAAGAGGCATGCCTACAGTTGTCTTATTTGAAATCCTCAAACCAAAGGTGCACAATGTTAAAAGATAGGAAACTCCTTGCAAACATGCACACAGCGTGAGTGCATGTGTGCGCACATTTGCGATTGTTTGCGTGGCGCTTCCCCCTGGGCGGAAACAGAAAGGCAAAAGGAAGGAAAAGAAGTAGTAGGAAGTTAACCAAGGAGAACTAGCAGAGCTGCCAGGTGAAATATATCAGAATCAGCCAATACACAGGCAGCAGACTAGCCCAGCCCAGCACTTTAAACTCTGCAAACAGCATTCCCCCGTTTTTTCCCAAGAACTCTGCAACACTGCAGTATACAAAGAGGGAAAGCTTAAAAAGCTTAAGTCAGACAAAATGTTAGCGGCTGCTCTTGCTATCATAAACCAACATGTGCAAGGTGCTGAGGGTGGTGATGTTGTGAATGCTGTTGAGCAACCCACAGTGAGGAAACAGAGAAGAATGTACAGACCCAGGGTAACCTACCAAGGGCTACATGAGCTGGAGATAGTGGAGTGCTATAGGGAGGACAGAGACCTCCTACAGCAAATTGTTGATCTGTGCCTGCCACGCCTCACACACAGAACCAACAGAGGGGAACCCATCCCAGTGGATACCAAGGTATGTGTTGGCCTAAGAATACTAGCTACAGGTACCTTACAAAGACCAACTGGTGATATGATGGGGATTTCACAGGCATCAGCATCCAGGGTACTCCACCAGTTCCTGGATGCCATGTCAGCACATGTCGGTGACCACTTATATTTCCCCAATTACTGTGAGGCATTGGCCAGCAATATGCATCTTTTCCACCAAATAGCAGAATACCCTGAGGTAGTGGGTGAAATAGACTGCACGCACATATGCATCAAAGCACCACCCGGTGAGCGGGGTAGGGTCTACATCAACCGCAAGGGCTTACCCTCCATCAATTGCCAGGTCGGTGCGATGCCCAGGACATAATAATGTATGTGTGTGCTGGCTGCCCTGGAAGCTATCACAATTCCCACATCTGGCATCTGACGCAGCTGTACCAGAGATTTGCCAATGGGGACATCCCTGATGGTCACGTAGTGGGGGATGATGGATACACACTGGAGCAGTGGCTGATGACACCTATCATAAATGCACACACACCTGAACAAGAATTCCATAATGAAGCACACGCACAAACAAGAAACATAATTGAGCGTGTGTTTGTGATGCTCAAGTCACGGTTCCAGCGCCTGGACACATCTGGTGGAGCCTTACAGTACTCACCAACTACATGTACCCAAATTGTTATGGTATGTGCCATGCTACATAATATGATCCTGCAGAAACAGCTGCAGCAGGAACAGCATGGGGCAGGGCCAAACAGCCCCCCACCATTGCCAAGGCCTGCACAGGCACAGCTTGACTCGGAGGAGGAACAACCTGAGCCTGCCCCAGTAGGCAGAAGGAGGTGTGCCCAGTATGCCCTGGCCTTGGCAAAGAGACAACACATAGCACATACACTGACTCATTAGGAACCCTGGAAATGACACCTCTCTCTGACTCGCACATACAGTAAAAGGGATGCCTAACTTGACACTACCTGTTTCCAAACATGTATAGGGAGTGTACTATGTGCATCTGACATAGGCAGCCCTGCAGCACCACCTGAGGCATGAGTGCCCTATTTTAAGCAATATAAAGCACTGCTAAGCACATTTTACCAGTATTGAGCATATTTAAATACAATTGCACATAGCTGCACACTGCGCTAACCAGCGCAACGTTGGGCAATGTTGAGCAATGTTGGGCAATGTTGGGCAAAGTCGGGCAAAGTCGGGTAAACAAGCTCACACCTGCTTTACTGTTCCTTAACCAGTCAGGTCTGCCCAGCAGGAAAATAAAACGCAGTGACAGGGCTCGAACTCAGGATACTGAGCACTATAGTCACAGTACTGAACCACTAAGCCATGACAGCATTTCACTGGCACAGACACAACTTAAGTCACTCACACATACCAGTTGGGAGGGGGTCACATACCCAACAGTCACAGCCAGCAGGACAATTGTAGACAAACGCAAACACAAACAAATGCTGTATCACGCCCTCTGAAGAGGCATATGAGTAACCTCCCCCCAGGCCTATGCAGACAGTTAACAGCAGGCCAAGCAGTGTTATGTGGGTTGGGTAGGCTATGAAGTCACAAACTAATATGTGTGTAATTGGAAGCTAAGGTCTGTAGTACAGTGGTATGCTTCAAGCCAGTATGATAGGCAACAGTACAGACTGAAATGGAGTACCTGACATAGCAGTGCAGGCCTAGCAAATGTGTATAATTGTCAGGTGTACACCTCATCCTATGGACACCCACAGTAACAATCAGGTGTGCCCCCCAGGTAGAAATGTACAAATAATAGCTGTCCCCCCTGTATGTAGAAATTTTGATAAGTCTATGCAAATTGACTCATGGAAGCCCTGCAGGCACAGCGTGCTTCCTGTTGATGTACAACACAAAGATGAGCCCTGAAGTAAAAACTAACTTGAATTTTCACACACATATATAGTATATATATATATATATATATATATATATATATATATATATATATATATATATATATATATATATATATATGCCCATAGTGGGCATGCTCACACACTTAAACAAATTTAGCAAATGTCAGTCAACAACATAGTGAAAGGTCATACTGGGCATGCTCACACACTTAAACAAACAAAGCAAATTTCAGTCAACAACATACTAAAAGGTCATACTGAGCATGCCCACACACTTAGGCCATGCCTGAGTACAGCAGTGTCAGTCAACAACATACTGAAAGGTCATACTGGGCATGTTCACACACTTAAACAAATGAAGCAAATTTCAGTCAACAATATACTAAAAGGTCATACTGAGCATGCCCACACACTTAGGCCATGCCTGAGTACAGCAGTGGGCCACACATATCTGGCAGTTGCAGTTCTTACTCCAGACACATGTCACTATTCACCAATCCTGCCTTGCGCACACAGTGATATGAAAACAGACCCATATAATATATTGGACCCCTGTCATAATCAAACTATATAATACAACTACTTAAGTTGTTCAAAGAAAGTGAAAATCCCAAGAAGATCTATAAAAGTCCGTCCAGTATCATCAAGAAACAATGAGCACTCCTAACATTATCCAAGCCATGTTCTGGCAAAAATATTGCCAAAGAGTCCATAGAGAACCATGAAGCTTTCTTTAGCTATGTCATAAATATCAATGTAAACTCATATATGTTCTGAGTCAGTGCAAAGTGTAAATGAATATATGTACATGACTGACATTGCCAACATCTTGTCAGACAGGTTCATACATATTTACCTCCCCCCCCCCCGCCCACTGACAAAAGGGCCCATTACCATACCTGGAGATTGTGAAAAGCCAGAAATCACATATACAATGGTTAAACAGCTCTATCCAAACCTAAAAACACGATGTCTGTGGGATGACATGGTGTCCCTGGCTGTGTCATATGTGAGCTCCAAAACAAACAGACCATGCACCTGAACAGTCTGTTGAGACTCACCCTCTGTACAGGATATGAAACTGTTGAATGGGTTACAGCAACGTTTGGCACACTCCACAAGTGTTGGTGCACAACAGACCATGGGAACTATTGTCTTATAAGCCTAATAAGCCTGATCTGCAAGGCCCTGGAGTCCATCATTATGGGACTCATAAACAGAGCTATTGGGAGCCTACAAACACCCAACCCTACCCATTTTGGTTTGGTCAGGGGCAGATCATGGTCCCTAAACCTGCTAGACAGTTTTCAAGGCAGTTACCCAGGACATACATCAATGAAATTAGCTCCACATGGCTTACATAGACCTTAAAAAGCCCTTTTCCAACATCCCACACACATTTAGTATCCACAAAATCAACAACCTGTGCATAAACATGTATGTCATCTGATGGATTGCCTACTGAGGCACAGATAGATCCCACAAGGTAAGAATTGTGGTCTCCCTGTTGGACTGTAAGCTGGTAACAACTGCTGTCCCCCATGGCTCAGTCCTGGGACCCCTCCTGTCTGGTGTATACTTTTCAGAAACACAGTCAAACACATGAGGGCTATGGTTAGCAAAGTTTGTGGATGACTGCAAAAAGGTTGTCATAATCGATGTTTGGGACAACAGAGACATCCTTAAAAAGGGTCTGTCAGACAGATGTGGTGTGAAAATTATGGCCTCGAGCTACAGTCATACAAATACCACATAGGTGCCAACACCCTAAATATGGAGGTAATAATAAGGGATCTATGGACACATGTGGATAGTCATCTCTACTTCTAGAAACACATACACAAAGTGGTTAGAAAATCATGCTATGTGTTCCCACAAATTGACAAGGTCTTTGCATGTAGGTCAAAGGAGGTTCCCTCTACTCATCAGTCATCAGACCCATCAGAGAGTATCATGGCACACTTGCGATGAATCTGACTAGGCACCTTCAGCAGCTGGAAAGACCACTGAAGTACCTCAATAAGAGGATTACTGGCCTCAAACAGTTGCCCCATGCAACAAGACTGAAGTTAACTCAATCTGTACTCTGTTGCATACTGTCTACTCTGGCGATCTCGGCCCAACAGACAGGTCCATGTCCAATGCAGAACTGATGTACATGCTCTATCTGAAGTAAACCCAAGCTCACTGTGCCACATGCTCTAGGGATATCATCACCACAACAATAAATAGAACATGTTGGAGAGATACATTACTAACTCACAGACTTCCCTTGCTTTGGAACAGGCTCCCAACCTACATTAAGCTGAGTCCCTCACTGACACTCTTCCAGAGGAGTCTTGATGAGTGTATGTGAAACTGAACTGTCACGCCATGGATCACTTCATCAGCTCTTCTACACAGAGGTCTAGGGAACTAACCCCATGTGTGGTGATAGCTGCACACTCTGGCCATACTAATATATGCCTTCAGGCAGATAGCCTATTACCTACCTATGTACCTATATATATGTAGGCGGAACACAGTATAATAAGCCAAAGATGGATGGGCAGAGATGTGTGTAAGAGGGTGACCATGACAGGGAGCCATCCAGGACTGTCCCGCCCAGCACACATCCCAATTGCACGAAAGACATGAGGTGCACATCTCACCCAGTGTACATAATAGCCACCAGTATCTGTAAGCATTACAGTGTATGCGGTGCATGTGCCTGCTGTACAACATTACTGTACAATGAAGTACACATCTACTATCTGTAGACATGTATCTGTCACATAGGTTCATAGGTATGTAGTAGACTATCTTCACAAAGGCATATGCCTAGGCAAGTTGTGCAGCTTTCACCACCCCATTGGGTAGTCTCCTAATCCCTAGTTCTAATAGTCAGTACCCTAAGCCCCTTTCTGGTGGGGCTGCTGATGTGATGCCTGGTGTAAATTATCTGTTTCCCATCCACTAATCAAGGTTCCTATTGAAGAGTGTCAGCGAGGGGCTCTGTCTGATGTACATTGGGACTCTGTTCCACAGTAAGCCAAGTGTCTGGGATGGTACTCTATCCCCACCAGCATGTTGTATTCATTGTTGTGGTGAGGTTCATATACCTGGAGTGTGTAGTGTGACTCAATTTTGTTATCCGTAGATGGAGCATGTTCAACAGTTATGTGTTGGACATGGCTCTGTATGTTAGGCAGAGTGTGCCTCTAAGTAGGCGGTATGCAACGGAGAACATATTTAGTTTTACCAGTTGTGTTGCATAACACAACTGTTTGAGGCCAGTAATCCTCTTGGTGAGGTACCTCTGTGGTCTCTCCAACTGCTGGATATGCTTAGTCGAGTACATCCAAAATGGTGCATTGTACTCAATGATGGGTCTGATCATGTAAGAGTAGAGGGCCACCACTACCTCTTTTGATCCTGATGCAAACCCTTTGTTGATTAGGTGAGCCACATAGGATTTCCTAATCACTTTGGCAACATGGTTGTCAAAGGAAAGATGACTATCTACTTGTGTCACCAGATCCCTTATTACCTTGTCAGTTTTTAGGGGGTAACACCTATGTGGTAGTTTGTGGGTACTTTGTTTTCCCCAAAGGGGATTACTATGCATTCTTTCACATTGAGCTTGAGGCCATGATTCTGACACCACACATCTGTCTCATAGAGTCCCTTCTGGAGAATATTTGTGTCATCCGGGGAATCTATTATCGCAAACACTTTACAGTTCCCAGCAAAATTAGTCAACCACAACCCTCCTGTGTTGGCATGTACTTTTGAGAAGTCTATACCAAACAGGATGGACCCCAGGACTGAACCCTGGGGGACACCAGTTGTTACCGGTGTAGAGTCTGACATGTAGCCAGCAACTCTTAATTTGTGGGATCTATCTGTGAGCCAGTTTGCAATCCATCTTGTGATGTATGGATTCATGCCCAAGTTGGTGAGTTCATCTATGATACCTAACTGGGGAATGGTGTCAAAGGCCTTAGCAAGGTATGGGTAGGCTGTGTGGAGCTCCTTTCAATCATCTGTAGCCTGGATAACTGTCTCAAAGAAATCCACCCAGTTCAGGAGACGTGATCTGAATTTGACGAAGCCAAACTGGGTGTGCTCAACTGGGTGAAGGTTCCCAATGTCTTTATTGTTGACTTCCATTATGATTGGCTCCATTGCCTTGCAGATCAGACTCGTCAGGCTCATAGAGAGTGAATGCCAAGGGTCTTTTGTGGCCCCACCCCCGTGGAGTGGGAAAAATGTTGCTGTGCAACATTCTATGAGTGCATATCCTGTAGAGAGGATGTAGAGAGAGGTGTGGGTATCCTTGATGAATATGGATACATCCCCACCCTATGTGCTATGATCCAGGTTCTGATGCTGGAAGGTATGGAATGAGTAGTATCCTAGTAGTGCTGGTGTGCTCTCTGGAGGCTTGAACTAGGTGTCTGTTACTGAACAGATATCAATATTCTCCATACTTAGAAGTGCTTAGAGTGTGTGCATTTGGAGGCTGAGTCTTCTGGCAATGAGTAGCATTTAGCTCACTTTGTGGTTATTTGTGTTGGTTACGGGGTTTGGTTTGTCCTGAGTGACCGATGTTCCACACCTGAAGTCAATGCCTCATTGGTCCGATCCGACCATAAGCTAATTACCCTACATATCCACATTCTGCCCCCACCCCCACCCCACCCCCAATTAAGGAAACCATGTTAAAAAATTTCTCAAAAGCCAACTTCATGCTTCTTAAGACAGAAGTGGTGTACTTCATGACACCCATGCAGATGGACAATGCAGTTACGACTACTGAATCCTACACAATTGCACTTTATAAGCACTTACATGAGTGCATGGATCGTGCTATCCCAAACAGAACCAAGACACTATCCTCCAAGAAAAGGAAGCCAATCTGGTGGTCCCCTGCCATAAACAAACTGTACAACAGAAGGATGAAACTGTTGCAAAAGAGGGTAAATCCCATGAGTGGATGAGCTCCCTGGTCAGCCTCAGTAAGAAGCTGCGATCCCTGATAAAATCCTCCAAAGTTAGTTATGAAAACAAAATTGCCACTGATTCTAAAGACAACCACAAAGCATTCTATAGCTATGTCAAGAATCTCAATGGCAACACTCAGATATGCTCTGAGTTACAGCACAATGGCACTAAATATGCAGACCCAACTGATATTGCCAACATCCTGGCAGATAGGTTCAGTGCTAACTTTACCCCCCTCTCACCCATGAAAGAGCCTATCTCTATACTGGAAGAATGAAAAGTTGCTGTTATCACAGCTGCACAAGTAAAAACCATACTCTCCAAAGCCAGGAACACAGCATCCATGGGACCAGACAACATCACAGGCTGCGTTCTACACGAACTACAGAATGAACTGGCACCACACCTAAGTACCATGTTCAATCATAGCCTCACCTCAGGCTTTGTGCCTGCTGAATGGTGCACAGTGATGGTTCTCCCGCTACACAAGGAGGGAGCCACCACAGACCTCGGGAACTAGCGCCCCATTAGCCTGATGAGGCTGATCTGCAAGGCCATGGGACATATCATCATGGAACTTATAAACAAAGACATTGGTAATCTCCAAACTCTGGACCACAACCAGTTCAGGTTTGTAAAAGGCAGATCATGTCTCCTAAACCTGATAGACTTCTTTGAAGCAGTCACCAAAGCCATAGACAAGGGTAAGGTGGTTCACACAGCCCATCTAGATCTGGCCAAGGCTTTCGACACCATCCCCCACTCTGGAATTATAGATAAACTCACTAAACTAGGTATAAATCCCTATGTCACAAGATGGGTTGCCAACTGGCTCACTGACAGAACCCACACTGTAAAAGTAGCAGACTCCAAATTCGACTTCAGACCAGTGACAAGTGGAGTACCACAGGATTCAGTCCTGTCCTGTTTGGTATCTACTTCCCTGAAGTACAGGCTAACACAGAAGGTCTTTGGCTAATGAAGTTCACAGATGACTGCAAACTAGGAGCCATAATCAAAACTACTAATGATGTGGACATCCTACAAAAGGGCCTCACTGAGACAGATGCCTGGTATCAAAGCCATGGCCTCAAGCTCACTGCCAAAAAGTGCATTGTCATCCTCTTTGGTAAAAACTCTGTACCCAAGAACTACAACATAGGCAGTAGTATACTTAACACCGAAAGTGTGATAAGAGACCTTGGGACACAGGTGGACAGTAGTCTCTCCTTTGATAATCACATTGCCACAGAAGTCAGGAAATCCTTCTATGTGGCACACCTCATCACAAAAGGTTTCTCATGCAGAAAAAAAGAGGTCATTGCTCCCCTCTACTCATCACTCATTAGATCCATTATAGAGTACAACGCCCCTTTTGGTATGTACCTCACAAGACATCTACAGCAACAGGAAAGGCCGCAGAAATACATCACAAAGAGGATTACTGGCCTCAAACACATGCCCTACACAGACCATCTCAAAACACGCCAGCTTTACTCTGTCGCATATCGCCTACTCAGAGATTATCTCTGCCTAACATACAAAGCTATGTCAAACACAGAGCAGTTGGACATGCTCCACTTAAAGAAATCCCAATCCCTCCGAGCTACACGCTCTAGGGACCTAAACCTTGTCACCTCAATAAACAGAACATGCCGGAGGGATAGATTCCTGTCCCAGAGACTTCCCATACTCCGGAATAAACTACCTATCTATATCAAACAAAGCTCCTCATTAGCACTCTTCAAGAAAAATCTTGATGATTGGATGGGAAATAGGAAATTCACCAGGGGATCACTTTTGTGTCTCTGCTCAACAGTGGCACAGGAAAATAAATTTCTTGGGTGGCAAAAGCCAGGGTACCTTTTTGGCTGGGCTTGTATAGGCCCCAGGACCGATAGCCTAGTACCTACCTATGAACATATGAATCTATGAACCTTTGAGCCTTGCCTAAAAATGGTAATATGGGGACAGCAAGAGCTTTTCAGAAGCATAGGGGCGACAGGTGCAAACCATCTGTAGCAAAGCAATGAGGCTTGTCTATCATGTCATCACAGGCAGACAGAGACTGGATCCCCTTTGAATGAAACCAGAAGCTCAGCCAATTGTTGAAGTTTATCATCTTTCTGTTATATTGCAGTATCATGTAGGTGAAGGTAAGATGATACTCAAGGTCAGGGTCATACCAGTCTGGGCTACATGATCATAGAGTTACTATATATCTCTTGTCATGTTGTCCTGGGAGGTATGTCTCAGATCATTCACACTGACATGTACAAAGAACACATCATATATGTACCTGTTCTGGAGTGATGTATGTGTTTGTGTTATGTGGCGGATCATAGCACCTGACAGACAATTGACAGTAACCTTCCCCTTGTCCAGCCGAGTGAGTGGAACATCTGTGTGCCTGACTATGAAGTCACCTATTACTAGTGTGTTGGGTATGTTGTTTTGCCTTGGGGCCTGTTGTGAGGCACACTGCTTTGGTGTATTATGTGTTTTCTGGTGTGTGCTTGGAGGTGCATGTTGTTTGCTTGTCTGCTTAGAAGGACACTCTCTATTTTTCAGATTAATATTTGTATTCTCCGAGTATGGTAATGTGTATTTATGTGTGTGTTTTTCTGGTGCTTATATTGTAGGTCTATGTGAGACAGTTGGTGTTGTGGTTGTATGACCCTACTCCTCCTGACTGTATTGTACAGTATTGGGTTGACAGAGCTTAGCCACTGGTTTGACCCTGTGTGTGCCAGGATGTGGTGCATCAACCCATATATGATATGGTCATGGCCTATGCATACAATACACTCACAATACACCTAGTATGATAAGCCTGCTGAGGTTAGCAAATGTGAAAAAAACCTTTGGGCAAACTGTCAGCAAGTAATGTCTGTATTGCACCCTGTAACTCCATATTGCTTGCTGAAGTGTAAAGATGTACTTAGTTTGGATTAAGAACCCCGCACTTGCCAACTGTGTGTGTGTGTGTATCTGTCTCTCCCTGGGGAGAGAGCAACCTTTTTGGAGACTACTCACACCCCTTAAAAGTGGTATACTCATCTTTGTCAAGTCTGATGATGTCACCATCCTACAAATATTCCTGTGGAAAGGTGAAATTCCAGTAATGTGTATAGCGTGTTGTGTAAATGCATACTGCTGTAGTATCATAATGTACTTAGGAAGGAGTTTGAATCTCGCACTTACTGACCATGTGTGTGTGTGTTCCAGGTATGTGAGAGTGTGTGACACCGTTGATCAATGTGGGGTGGGTTTTGATTTTTCTAGTGTATGACATATCACAATGACAACTGTATGTGCATTACACATGTAAGATAGCTGTAGGGCAAAGCCATATACATACATGTAACCTCAATTATTTCATAGGTGGGTACTCTGCTTTCTCCATGAATGCATCTGTTATCTTTGCCAGAGCGTGCTGGCACTTTCCAGACATTAGGTCACTTCTGTATGCAAGTGACAAGCTTAACCACTGCAGTGATCCCTGGGCTACGTCTTCTGTTTCACATCCACTCGTCACGGTTTCTATTGAAGAGTGTGAGTGAGAGTTTATGTTTGAGGTATATTTGAATCCTGTTCCAAAGCAAGCAAAGTCTGGCAAAGATGACCAATCATTATAGGTGTGCGACAACCTCTGTGGATCTGCATGCAATCCCTTTATTGCTTATGTGCTCCACAGTGGGATTTCCAAAACCCTTTGGTAATGTGATTATCAAAGGAGAGATGACTAAACACATGACTCTATGTATACATTAGTACCTGTTCCACATTTTGGGGGCTACTACCTATGTTGTACTCTGGGGATACGTTGTTTTCTAAAAGTGTATAACTATGCTTTCTTTGGCTTATAGCTTTACAGCATGAGTTTGCCACCAAGTATCTGTCTCTATGATACCCTTGTGGAGAATGTGTGTGTCATCTGAAGAATAAAGTATAGCCCACAGTATGCATTTTCATCAAACGTGGGCAGACATATCCTTACTGTGTTTGCTTGTACCTAAGAAAGCAATATGCCAAACAGGAGTGGTCCCAGAACTAAGTACAGGTGAATACCACTTGTTACTGGCATTGAATTGTACGTGGAGGCTGCAAATGTTACTGTGTGTCCTACATCTGTGCGTCAGTTGTCAATCCATTATCTAACAATCGTTTATGGTCAGTCTGTTGAGATTATGTATAATACCAGAATGTAGGATGGGTATGAATTGCTGGTGAGCTATAGCTTGGCTGTGTGGACCTCCCCTCCCTCACCTATAGCCTTGTTAACTGGCTTGAAGTCTACTAGGTGTAGGAGCCATGAGCTGGCCTTTAGAGAACCTAAGTGGGTATAGTGTAGTGTTTACAGGTTCATAATGTCTCTGTTAATGAGTTCCATAATGCTGTGCTCCATAGCCTTCCCGATAACATTTGTCTGGCTTATAGGGTGAGAGTTTCCAGGATCTATTGTAGTTCTACCCTTAATCAATTTATGTTAACATTTGCACTGGGTGTGACGAGGGTGGACAGGTTTAGGAATAAGTATATTAGGGGGTTAGCCCAGGTTTGAAGGTTAGTAGACCAAGCCAAATAGGCAGGATTAAGTTGGTTTGTACATGTGCTGAGGAGGGATGCAGAGTATATTATGAAATAGATGCTAAGGATGAAGCCGACAGGTAACAAGAAAAGCAGAATGCCTAAGATGAGGTTTATGGCTGTGGTGAGAGAGGACATACAGGTAGATGGTGTGACAGCACAAGATGCAGAGGGCAGGAAGAAATGGAAACAGATGATCTACAGTGGTGCCCCCTAATGGGAGCATCCAAAAGGAGAAGAAGAAGATGTTGTAGCTCAACCCTTGTGGACTGTGAACACCATTACTGTGCGTCATTCCACAAGTATGTAACCTGTATAGAGGCTGCATCTGGACAGAGTGTTTAGGTGAGTGGTGACTTCATATGTCAACTTGTGTATGACACAGCCAGGGACACTGTCCAGTACCATTGCCACTGTGGTTTGGACTTTGGTAAAGAGATGTTTTAACTAGAGTGTCTGTGAATCATCAGGTTTTACATTCTTTAGGTCTGGAAATGTGGTCCTTATGTAACGACAGGGTGGTGAAATCCGCATTCAAACTGTCTGACAAGAAATTGGTAATGTCAGTCAGATAAGTGTACTTTGTGGCCATTTACATTAACTGTGACCCGATCTGAGATTTCCCCTCTAGATTATACACAACACTAAAGAAAGCTTTAGTGTTGTCTTTGGAATCCTTGCCATTTTGTATTTTGAAGCTAGCCTTGTATGTTTATTGAGGGATTGTATTTTCCCAATGATACTGACCAGAAAGGTTATCCCTTCTTGGTATGTAACTCTTTTTTGGTACAAATTCACACCTTCTATTATATATTTAGTTTATGGCAGGGGTCCATGAGACTAATGCACTTTTACTGTATAAGTGAGAATTTATTGTGTTTGTGATAGCACGGTCCATGCAACCCTGTAGGTGAACAGTGTGCATTACTAAAGGATTATGCAGCTGAGATAGTGTTACCCTTAGTAATGCAAACCAATGACAGATAGCAACAACAGCATCACCCACAGCACAGTGTCAATCCATGTCATATACACACACATGCGTTCTCAAGTTCCAAAATGTGTGTAGTACAATGCATACTGGCCACCAATAGAAACTATGGAGTGTTAACACTGGCCAATACAGGGCATGTCACCCTGCCCATGTGTCCAATATGCATGTACATGCAGACAATGCACCTCCACCATGTTCATAAATGGACACCTGGAAACCTGTGTTGCACACACCCCACATTTACTGTCCATTGTATAACGCATGCTGATACAACTACACACATCAGCCAAGTGGCACATGGGCAAACAAAATACAATTGGAATAAACACTGGTGAAAACAATACAACATTGCTAATTACAGCTTTAATGCATCATGCCAGCTCAGCTACACCTTCAAGGATATCATTACACTTTACTGCTGACAACATGCTACCCAACCATTGCTATACTTTATTAAGGTCACCCTGTGCATCAGCACCATGTTAGTCTGTTCCTGCATCAATGTTACAGATGACAGGAGGTAGCACAGATTTCATCATATGCACAGGGTGTGTTGTTGGTTTGCCAGAGGCCTACACTGAGCCATACAATCGACATGTGTGTGTGAGTGTGTATATGAGGGCCATGAGTACTGTTATGGGCCAATGTTGATGTAATGTGTGCGAGTATGTGTTTGCCCTAGGTTTTGGTTTATGTGTGTGTGTCTGCATGCACACAGTTCCACCATGTGGCTGCCATATACAGGGATTTGTGAGACAGCTACAGACTGTACCTGGCAAGCTTTACAGATCACCGTTTCTGGCCATGGATATGGAACCTGTTTCTGGCCACGGATATGGAACCTGTGCCTGGCAGGTGTGCTACAGACAGTATCAGGTACTAATTCAGATTGGGTACTATCTGAAGAGGTTGACATATGTCCACTGGATCCAGGTCCCTGCTGGGACTGGCCAGAGCCATGTGCACGTGGTCTGCTAGGACGGTCTATGGACAGCCCCCCCCAACATTGCTGGGGCTGGTACTGGCACTATGGGAGCGGCTGTGACTTGCTGGATGTCCACGGCGACCTCCATCTGCTGATGTTGCTGGCATACATCCACGTCGATGTCTCAGCCATCCCGCACTGTCCTGATACATGGACATGACATTGTGGAGGACATCTAATGTCTTACCCCAACGTCTATCAATAACCTCAGTGTAGTTACGTATGGCACCTGCTAGGTCACATATACTGTCATTTACAGAGGTGTAATGCCCTTAACCCCTGTCTGGTGTACCACTCCATGCGTGTCTGTACCTCCATGACAGTCTGTAACATGCGTGTGGTAGAAAGATGTGTGGCACGTCTGCCAGGGGCATGATGACTAGCAGTGGTCTGATGAAAACCCCTGGGCATCTGCCTATGTGGTACTGTTCCAGACATCTGGCTATGGCTGCTGTGTCCTGATACATGTGCCATAGATACCACACTGTCCTGGCCAGTGCCAACCATACACTGTCCCTCAGCTAAGGGCAATGGTGATGATGGATGTACAGGCAGTATGACTGTGTGCATGGATGTGGTGGAGACTTGTGTACTGTCAATTGGTGGCCCAACAACAGACCCTGACAAACCTGCCTGTGCCTCAACACACCTATCCTCATCATCACTGTCTGTCTCAGTGACATCAGGTTCCCTGCTGTACTGAACCAGCCCCACCTCGGCACCTGTGAGAGGATGACAGGAAACACACTTTAAGACCTGAACATGACTTCAGACCACATGCACACATGCGCGCATGCACACATGCACACATGCGCACTTGCAAACATGCACACATGCACACACACAAAACTACACTCCTCCCTAAAGCAAACACACACAACACCAGCAATCACAGAACATACACAATAGCAGGTGATGGTGGGGTACAGTATCACAAGCAAAACAGTCATATCACGCATGTCAGCATGCAGGACATGTGTTGCTCAACAGCATGCAGTGCAAGTGTAGTCAGTCCTTGTTACTAACAGTATACATGGCTTTGATGCATGTGTTTTGTTATTAGGTGATGGCCCTCCCCCTGGAACACAATGCATACATGGACACAACATTGCTGTGCAGGTATTCATAATCCTGTAATGTGCTGTGCACCATAACTCACAGGTGTACATACCATTGCTGGATGTGTATCCAATGCTGATTACAGCCTCTGTGTCTTTAGCAAATAATTGTGGACACATTTTTAGCACATGCATGATGAGTATTCACACAACATCATCAGTGGTGCATGGATAATTTATGGAATACCATTCTGCCACATACCCAATGTATGGTACTTATGGTGAGTGTAGATCATATTATGGACATGCCAGTCTCATCCATGACATGGCATGCTAAACCACAACTGCATATTTAAACACTACGCATACCCAATATGTGTCATATGACCTAGCCACTCAATAGCATCACAAGACATATATGTGTCAGTTGTGCAAATGGTGATTGGTATGCATACTGTTTAGAGGTGCATATGTGTGCACACATGCATCATTATGGTGTGTAGCAATGACAGCTATGTGTAGTACTGTGGTTACAATAACTGGATAGGGTATAGTACCATAGGCCATCATCATGAAGCATCAGTTGGTCACTCAAGGCTACAAATGTTTCACAAACCAGCACTAATCATGCTGTGCCAGAACTGTACTACCTTGGCTAAATTCACCATTTCACAACCAGTTGTTACGTGAGTTTGTAAGGAGGCCAATAAGGAGCATTCCCTGACATGAATGTGTAGTGTGTTGCAGAGTGTTTAAGTGCCCCAGGATAGGCCTCTACCCCTCAGGTATATTATGTGTAATGTGTGGATGAGTTTTGGATACTGGAGTGTGTCTTTACAGAGGGTTTGGGAATCCTTTATGTGTAGCATGTTAAAATGCTCTGTGTATGACATAGATGTCTATGTTATGTGCATGTTGAGTATCAACTGTGCCTATCCAATGGTCACTACAGTCTAGCCACATTTGTTTGAGATGGTCTGGGTATTGCATGTGTTTGAGGCAGCTAATCACATTAGTGAGATGTGTGTGCTCTTACATCAAACAGGCACAGCATGCATTATGGGTAGGTGTGTTTCATGTGTACATGGCCTACACCCTAACTATGACATGCATTTTTTATTTACAATAATAAATGTAGAACACACTCACCAGCATCTGTCCGCTGCCTTGATGTCACCACAGAGGGACCTATATAGAGATGAGACAGTTTGTCAGTGGCCACAACTGTGGCATTGCTACTGTGTGTTTGCAATCTTACAGTACCACAATTTACATTCACAGGGCTACAGATTATGTTCCAAATGATCGGCATTGCACAACAACAGGCTCCACATCTTTGAACGACATACTCCACATCTCACATATGCATGATCTACCAATACAGATAACAGTAGTCTACAGATATGCCATGTTACCTGCATGCTCCATGTGTGCTTGCTGGGTGGCTCTAACCTCCATCATGGTGTATGTCTGCTGCTGTTGTTGTTGGGCAGGTGCTACAAGGCTCAGGAGCAGCTCCTCCACTCTGGTGAGGGGGGGATGGATATTAACACCACCTCCTGTTGCAAGCTGTTGTCTACGCACATCAGCGGCATGCTGACTGACATGTCTGAGAAGATCACTGCAGTGCTTGCGTACCTGCTCATATGTCCGGTTATGCAGGCCTACCTCATTGACCCTGCGGACAACAACTTGCCACATTGCAATACGCTCTTGCTGGTCCTGGCTGGTTCGTGAGAACATGAGACGGTAGTGCTGCTAGTAATGATATCATCTTCAGCACTACTGTAACTGGGGTTCCTGCAATGGGCCATGATCCCTGGAAGACATAAATACAAAAATATGTCTGAGCAAGTCATATGTCACATTTAACATTATACAATACAGATATCACTGAACTGCCATATATAGCAACCTACAAGCTAACCGAGCATGAAACACTGTAACTGCCACTTATCACTGCTCACTCCACAACTGCTTGAAAGTGCCTTGCTCACTCTCTATCTAATGAACCATGTTCTGCACAGCAACAAAATAAAATCACTATATAACACTATACAAGAGCACCTGGCACACTGTATGCAACATGATGCACCACCTAGACAGCAGATATACATCAAGCTGATGTGTAAAGAAATATATCATCCATCACAATCAGTGTAAGGTCCAGTAAATGTATTACTATTATACCACACAACTTGTTAATACCAAACCCCTGGCCAAAATATGTGCAAAATTCGGAATATAGGTCACATACTGCTGTAGTACACTATGAATGTTGCTAGATATGCAGTTATATGTTTTACCACACATATGTCAAAGGACATGTTACAGACATACTCACACACACATCAGACATAATTACAGGACACAAAGGTATGATAACCCAGATAAGCTTTCAGTGTATACTATACAGTACTGTGTGTCAGTACTTACACAACCTTAATCTTGAGAAATGTAATCTGTAATGAATACAGGGACCACACAAAACAGTGGATGCAAGCAATGTGGACATACACCATACTTTGCTGCACAGGCCCAGAGCTTCAAGTAGTACTACAGTACACACAGGATTTGCATTCAACATCAGTACCAATCAATAACCATAGATGTAGTGCTTTAGCCTCCAATGACACACCCTAGTTAAAACCAAGGGACTTAATCACACTGTATGCAATAGCACTTGTTCTGCCTAGCAACAGAATACACAGCTTTTGCTAGGATCAAAGTAAGGACCCATAAAACCATAACATAAACAGTTTTCTACTGAGCTATCCCATAGATACATATCCTTGATGTATTCACAAACATATTGACCATCACAGTCAGTCAACAGTACAGAGAATCTATTGTCCATTTGTCTACATATACATATATATGTAGGCACATATACATTTCACCTTTCATAGTGAGAATATCAATTATACAAAGGATGTAAGGTGTACAGGAATGTAATAAAATCGCACTGTTTTGGGATAAATGCATTGAAGGTGTTCACAGCCCAGGTAGCTTTAGCAGGCCTTACTGGCTTCAAAACTGGAAACTGAACAAACCACCCACAGTGTTTAACCACCGCATGTCATATACCAGCACTGTATGCTGTCTTGTTTGTCACACACTAAAACCTACATACAAATATGTGCATACTAACCTTCACCAACATATATATCTCCCCCTTCACAAACAGTTGCAATATGTTCCCTGCTCTATGCACATATACAGATGTGAATATATATGACACATATATATTTCTCCATATGTGTGTGGCATACACACACAAAGTCCACACTATTGTAAGTCCCTGGACCTCACAGCTGAACTGTTGGGCCTTGCTGCAACACAAACATGTGTCACATATGAACACACACTAACATTAGGGGGTATATATGACAACAGATGCTAGATAAGCATACTAGACTGCTACAGCAGTTGCCAATGCTAAGCTACACTTTAATATGACTATCATGCATGTGTTGTTCTGTCACACCCATCTTTATATAATGTTAGCACTAATCCCCCCAACAGCCATTGGCCATACTACTGTACAGAACACAGATAACATGGATCAGATCTTTGACATTTAATGCTGAGCTACACATTTCACAGGTATGTCCCACTGCCCACAGGTACACACAGTATTGTCCATAGCAGTAGTTAAGCAGAACATCTGTGCATAAAGAAGTACTACTGCCACATATGAATGGTTCACATTATGTAGACTATTCTTCAATAACATCTACTACATGCCAGTAAATGCATATGTGTCACATATCTTTCCTTTGTATGATTTGGTAATATTTATTTTTCCTATTCTCTGTCTCTCACTCTCTGTCTCTCTCTCTCTGTCAGTCTCTGCAATAGAGTGATTGAGTTTGTTGGCAGAGATTGCAGCCTGCTTTTGTAGGAATTTGCACATGTGCATGTGATGGCCTCTGCACCAATTAGTGGCCACCATTTGCTAATTGCATGCAGCCTGCTGTGTTGTAATTGCAGTAATCACTGTCATAGCAACCCAGTACTATAAATTGCTGACTCATGTAGGCATGGCCCTTTCAGCTTTCCAAGATGGAGGTCATCCTTGTTTGGTGTGGACATCATTGTTTAAGACAGAAGGTTGGTATAGTTCTTATATCAGAAGCCAGGGGTGTAGCCAGAGATTTACATTTGTACTCAGACCTAATGTTGCTGCTTCCAGTACCCACTTGTCAGTGTAGAAATGTACTCACCCCTCAAAATGCTACCCCAAGATACATGGAAAGATCTACTTTCTTTTCAACTGTTACAATTAACTGCCATACAAAGCTAGTTATAGAGATGTATTCCTTTGGCATAAGAATTGTTTGTGAACTGCTATACTGTGAATATTCATTTGCTCAGGTCTAAACAGTTTGTGCTTTTTTTAGTGTTGACATTAGCACAAGCTGCTCAGAAAAATTGGACACATTTCAGTACTGTGAGTATGCTTACCTACATCCTTGGTAGACCCTGCACACACAGGTATATTATACATTTGGGTAGGGTTGCAGAAGTACAGAGAGAATAAGTAGTATTGTGTGGATTTTATCTTGCTGGACTTGCAGGGTTGCTGTGTACATGTTAGTTTATCAAGGCAAGTAGTCTGTCTGCGTAACTCCCCACTGTGGCCCTATCCACATGATAGCCAGAGAATAGCCTGTTATTTTTTGTCTGTGCACCACACAGGTCTTTTCAGCAATAGAGCAATGGCATTCTTACAGTTGGTTGCTACCAGTACATGGCTACATCCATTTGTATTTCAGTGTTGTATTCCTACATAAGGGTATGCTTCCAAAACTCCTTCCAAAGCTATTTGCACAGTGTGTAACAGCAGAAAGGCTGACATGCCTCTGTGTTTCTGCCTCTGTCAGACCTCTCAACCAATCAGGTACATATTTGAACAGACTCGGGGAAAAGTCAAGAAAAAGTCAGGGACAATCAGGGACACCTTTAAAATATTAGTGCCATTAAGTTGAGACATTGAGAGAATCAAAGCATATGAATTAATACACCTTTTCTGAAGTAAAAGAAGTGTCTAACTCTTAATTATTGTCATTATTCATTAAGTGTAATTCACCACCTTTCTGGCCAAAGTCAGTAGTTTTCGGAGGGATTCAGAGGGACAGAGCTAAAATATATGTCAAAATCAGGGACATCCCTGAAAATTAGGGACAGTTGGGCGGTATGGTCTCTGCCCTAAACAGATATGACAGTGTTTGTCCTGCTGTGAAACTGTGTGGGGTTGTAAAGTGATGGTGTAACATTATTTCCTGCTAGAATGTCTGCTTCTCTTATCACAGTCATGTAATGTAATTCCACAACAACTGTTGGCCAACATCCACGGAACAAGTTGTGTGGTATGGTATTCCTATTTTTCCTTTACATTCACTCATTCTGATGCATGATATCATTATTTAAGCACCAGCTTGATGTATATCTACCATGGCTTAGTGGTACTTCATGTTGTGTAGTGTGTGCAAGGTCCGGGGTTCGAGACTTACAAAGGTGTTTTATTTTGCTCCTGAGCAGAAAAAGGGCCCTCCCATACAGAGTGACTAAGGCACTTTTAAGCAGTTGTAAGCGGGTTTGCGCGGGTTTGTATGGGTTTGCGCATTGCTGCGCATTGCTTAGCTAAGCGCAAAACTGCGCAAACCCGCTAACTACTGCTTAATAGTGCTTACTCCCACTCACCCCCACGCTAATTTCTTTGAAAGAAAAGAAAAATGGGGAGATAGGAAAGTGGTGAAAAAGGGGCACAAAGAGGGAAAGACAGTATGGAAAATAGCTCGGGATGTGCAGGACGGGTTTAGGGAAGGTCCATAGCTGCCCATTTCTTCAATAGCAACAGCTGTTCATATGCAATAACTTTGGAGGTAGATATGAAACCTTCAACCCCTGAGAGAGGGGTGAGGACAACAAAGTATGTTGTAATGCCAATTAAATAACATTTCATGTGTCCAGCAGACATGTGTGCAAAATGGGCAGCTATGTATGGGGCGTAAATTTTTTTGGGGAGCAGATTGCCCTTTTTTTTTTTTTCAGGTGAGAGTGGAATGTGGGGTAGGGGACATATGTATATTTGGGGAGGTAGGTTGGGGAGGTAAACAGACAAGACAAACAAGACGCATACAGGGGCGGTATATGACACATGCGGTGGGTGAACACCTTTGACGGGGAGGGATGTTTGGAAATTGCAAGCCCATGAGCCCCCAGATGGAAACAGTGGAACTGAGGTCCCCACACATGGGCAGCCAACACTACACCTTCACAGCCCAGAGGGTGGCTGTGGTGGGGGCTATGTAGGAGGTGCAGGCTGACCCGGGAGCTGCGCCACTCGGGCCTCAAGCTGGCGTAGAGGTTCTGCAACAGAACATTCAATCTCTCTATGCACCACAGCCCTTACCATTCGAAGGGTGATAGGTGTCCCTCCTCTGCCCATGCTTGCACGGGGGGGCTGAGCCCCATCCCCTGCAGCGCTTCCACCAAATGTTTTGAGATTAGACATACCAATTGAGGTGTGGAATTGCACTTCTTATGCACATACAGTAGGGTGGGAAAAATAGCTCAGTTAACAACTTATATATCCTTCTAGTTTTCACTACATTCCTATTAACTGCAGTTATATGTCCCTTACATGTATTATTACACTACCCAATGTCCTTATATTGTGCAATTGGCTTTTGCTAGCTACCGTGGTGGTGGTGCTGCAGTAGCGTTGTCACCTCACAGTAAAATGGTGTCCGGTTCGATTCTCAGCTAGAGCGTCTTCTGCGTGGAGACATGCATGAATGGGCGTACCTTCGTTGAAGGTTGTGCATCAGGGCTGGTAACTCGGCATGTAAAAATCAGCTACCAATCATTAGTGGACCGGAGTTCCGCTGTGGTGACCCCTAACTGGGAAAAGCCGAAAGACACAGCAGCAGCAGCATTATATACATGAGCTGTATCTTACATACAAACTGTCCAAGATGCTGATGTTACTGCAACATATTTTGAGACTTGCTCACACACTACTGCTAAGATGGTACACTGACAGATCTACTTTCATATAATTATCTAGATATGTTCAGGTGAAAGTATCAGTTATATGTTAATAGCTCCCTACATTTCTGGCAGCACACTGACATTTCTGGGGAACACAATACCAAGCTACTCATGTGCCAGATTAACCTGTACATGCTGGCCATGAACCAACAGTTGAGGGCTGTACATATGTATACAAGCTACTGGCACTCCCTTCATCCACGTTATATGGGCCTACCCAAGTGTGGGTTGACACTGCTTAATGCAACACTACTATTTGTAGAATGCAACAGTACAACAACATATCAAAGAAAATGACACAGATGCACTCCATGAATCATACATTTATTAAAGGATTATTACACCTTTATTTATTGGGTTAAAAGACTTTTTGAAGGCTCTCTCATTTATTTTATATAACAGTACATGTAGAATAATTACTAACATGCCTGATGACACAGCCTTTGCAGCCTATCTTCATGGCTTGCTGGTTCATAGCCCGGACACCTGCAGCTGTGAAGTAAATGCAGTGATATTGAGACATACCTATCCATAGTATAGACAAGCATAGCAATTCTTAACTACTTAATACAATGGCTACTTACTCAGTACTGGGGCATTACGCATTGTACGGATTCCTGAATCCACTGGTCCAGTTGATCCTCCCTACGTCGCTTGAGGTCAGAATAATGGTGCCTGACCTGCTCGCCAGTCTGAGAAACACCAGTGGCACTGGTGAGATCACGGGCAAGACTGTTCCAAGCCTCTGTTTTATATTGGGTACCCTGGTACTGGCCCCACAGGAGTCTTTCCTCATGATTGTGGACAAGGAGCCAAACCATTACTTTGGACTCCTCGATGCCCCAGCGTTGCACTCTAAATCGAGTGCCTTCTCCAACACCGGCCATGCTGACTGCAGAAGGAAGCTACAACCATTTATAGCAAGTATTCCTGCCTGTGGAGCTTAAATATGCCTCATTTCCCGCACTTATTTGTGATTGGCCAGTTTTGGAAAAAGTCAGCTGTAGGCATGCCTGCTTAGCTGATGTTGGCAATGGTTAAAATTCCTGTTGAAAGTGCATGTTTATGAAATGCTGTCATGGCTTAGTGGTTAAGTACTGTGACTATAGTGCACAGTATCCTGAGTTCAAGCCCTGTCACTGCTTTTTATTTTCCTACTGGGCAGACCTGACTGGTTAAGGTACAGTAAAGGAGGTGTAGCCGTGTTTAACCGACTTTGCTCAACTTTGCCTGACTTTGCCCAAAGTTGCTCAATGTTTCTCGACGTTGCTCAACATTGCCCATTGCTCGGCATTGCCTGATGTTGCGCTGGTTAGCATGGTTCACAGCTATGTGCAAATATGTTGTGGTTGCGCTGGTTAGCGCAATGCACAGCTACGCGCAAAGACATTGCGCTGGATAACCGCAGCTATGTGCAATTGTATTTAAATATGCTCAATAATGGTAAAATGTGCTTAGCAATGCCTTATACTGCTTAAAATACGGTACTCATGCCTCAGAATGCATAACCATTTCACCTTTGTATATATATATATATATATATATATATATATATATATATATATATATATATATAATTCGTTCACTACTACATTTAACATTTCAATGCTTTTTACAAACCTTATACATAAAAAATGTCAGGAAATATTTTTGTATACAGATTTCTAACAGAAAATGGAACATGCAGTAGTGGGACTCGAACCGGGAATGCCTCCTCTTTGTGTGAAGGCTCTAACCACTATGCTATCGCTATTTTGCTTAATTTGCATATATTTTTCTTATTATCCTCTGCTGGTGTCTAAGCTGCTAACTGTAGCTAACCAATGGGCAAACGCGCAAATACGGGCAGCTATATCGGATGAAAAAAAAATTAAAAAACTCTTTTTATTTTTAATTTTGTCAATTGTTTAACATATGGGGGAGTGTAGTGTTACATTGTGCACATGTGAGCGGACTCGCTCATGTAACGAAATTGTGGCGGCGTGGATCTTTGGACTGCTCGGCAGTCCGACATGCCACCTACACTCGTCCATGCTCCGTGTATGCTTTAGAGTTGAAGCAGCATGCCCTCATTAATATGCATGGCGTGCTGCCATCATATTCTTAGACTGGCATTTCTGTGTAAGACTAATCTAGTCTTACACGGAAGATTAATAAATCCGGGGGAGTGTCTTATGTACAGAGAGACACAAACTCATAAAATACCAGGGTCTATAGGTAGAAATGAGGGCAATATGGAAGAAGGATACCAAGACAGTTCCTACAGCAGTAGGAGCAATGAAACTTATAAAAAAAGAATTTACAATTGTATTTAGATATGTTACCGATACATGTAACTCTGTAAGAATTGCAGAAGGAGTCATTACTGGGTACATTGTGGGCGCTACGAAGAGCACTTCTGGATAACATCAAAGATTGAAACAATACTAATTTTGTGAACTTTCATCATACATTGACTTAGGAATGGGGTCCAATCCTGCCATGGTATTAAAAACCCAAAAGACTTGGAGAAATTAAAAAAGAGGGAAATACCCAAATTTAACAATGCTGAACTTCTAACACTTCTAAAAATCAATAATAGTTAAACTATATGTTTAACAGCAATTCATTTACCACCAGAAAATAACACTGATACTGCTGAAAACATCCTGTATTGGATACCCCAACAAATTAACCATGAAACTATAATACTTGGAAACTTAAATACAAACTGGAAACTGATAAATTCCAGTACCCCCACTGAATCCATAAATGTATAAAACATGAAATAATTAATAACTACAACCACTAGAATCAATAAAACTTCAGGGACACACTCAACATTAGACTGGATCCTTACAAAAAAAACAGACAAACTGACAAAAGTAGGCTACCGCTCAGATAAATAAGTTACCACATACTAAAATATGTTATTACAACTCACCATAACCTAGATAAACATATTATCTATAATCAAATATGCAATACAACCAATTTCAGCAAAGATATTTTCAATGAAACACTAAAACAATATAACTGGAATGTACGTATAACAATGCCTATAGATAATGCTGTAGAACACTTTAATAACATATTCTTACAGACCTTAAATAATCTAGCACCAGTACATAATGAAAGAACAAAGTCCAACCCCACACCATGCCTAACAAAAGAAACGAAAAACTCATAATAAAAAGGGATAAAGCCTGGAAAAAGTGGTATACAAATAGAACTCAAAATGCCTTCCAGCAATTTAGACATCTTAGAAACAGTGCAAAATACCATGTCAAACAGGACAAGCAAACATACTATACCAACCTACAAGACACATATTAAAACAATCCAAAACTTTTTGATCATCACTAAATAAACGACTCCACTCTGGCAAGACCACCCCTCCCTCTCCAAAAGCAAACAATACAACAGACTCTTTCTCCACACAATTTAATTCCTACTTTATACAATTAATATTATCTCTCTTAGACACTAATATCTGCCCCCATCTATCTACTCCTGCCCAACCAAAACCACCCACAGCTCTTTCATTTTAGTCCAGTCCCCACCTCATTGATAATGAAGTTGCCTGTTAAACTAAAAACTACTTCTGTAGCTGTAGACCAACTGCCATTAGACTACCTAAAAATGGCTGCAGAAGTCATAGCCTTCCCTGTGTCTGTACTAATAAATAGGACTGTACAGAAAGATACGCCCCATCATTGTGGAGAAAATTCTACATCATGTCACTGCACAAAGGTGGCACATCTACAGACTTTAATAACTACAGACCAATAGCAATTCTCGCCCCTCTCCAAAATATTAGAGAAATGCATCCATATGCAGCTGATGCAATACCTAACCTCAAATAACCTGGTCTCAGAAATACAGTATGGCTTTAGGCCCCAGCATAGCACCACAACTGCATTAATACATTTTTCCAGTGTAATAAACCAGCATAGAAACAATGGTCTGTTTGTGTCCACCATGTTCTTAGACTTGTCAAAGGCATCTGATACTGTCTCACACCAGCAACTGCTCATTCACCTCTCCTCAATAGGACGTTCACAAAACTACTTGTCATGGTTTCTTAGTTACCTATCTGAAAGGCAACAAGCCATTAAATGGCAACAAATCGACTCATCCTCTCAACCATTTACTATAGGTGCCCCTCAGGGATCTGTCCTGGATCCTCTCCTATTCAATATATTTATTAATAACCTCCACACCTCCACTTACCATGCTAGTTTAGTTCAGTATGCAGAAAACAACATTAATATGTGCGGCCTCAACATTAAATAAGTTCCAAAACATTACCCAAAAATCTTTCTCCTCTGTAGAAACCTGGCTCAAAGAAACAAACCTCTCACTCAACCCCAAGAAAACTAAGTTAATGTTTTTTTACCTGAAAACGTTGCCAATATCAAAAGCAATCCTTTAGCATAAAGTCAGCAAATAATACTGTCATTGAAACTGTAACTCAAAGTAAACTTCAAGGCATTATAATAGATGATAATCTCAGATATGACCAGAATGTACTGCATGCCATTAAATCTAAAAACCAGAAACTAGGCTCCCTTTATAGGATCAATGGATTCCTTACAAAGACTGCAAGAAAATCTCTAGCCACTACCTTCTTACTGCCAACTCTCTTATATGCTGCTCCTATCCTAGCAAACTTAATACTCAAAGAGAGAAATGTGCCTCCAGCTACAATAAAATAGCTAAATTTGCCACCAATCTCCTTCATAGCACCCACCATTGTCACAGATTAGAGCAATTAAACTGACTTGAACTGCACAACTACCTAAATACTCACAACTAACTACAGCACACAATCTCATTCATCATTAGGAAAAAATGCCCTGCACTACAAAACATATTACTGCCCTACCATCCAGCAAGGCACCTCTGTTCTAGTAATAAATTCTTACTATGCACAAATAAGTCAAATAATGCTGCAGGAGACTTGCTCTACTCCCAGTACTTTGCTAAACTTTGGAATAGTATCCCACACAAATAAAACTCTCCAACAAACTCAACAGTTTTAAATCACTGCTTAAATAACATGTTAACCAATCCTGGTTCTGCACATGCTCATCACCTGGTTAAGAGTTTGTGCTCACCATACAATACTCTCCAAATACTCTCCTTAAATAATATACTCTCAACCTCTCACTGAAATGACAAGACAATGTTTATACATAACTGCTGCCTGTACAATCCACTGTTTCATGTGGGCTTTCTCTTTAGTAGCTTCTACCTCTGCAAAATCTTAGAAATGTAACTACTGTTTGTGTATACATGTAAACAGAAATATAACTGATCTGTGTTTAACTGGAACTAAGTATAATGCAATGTAAACATATGGAATTTTTCTCCCCAGGCCTTCAATGAAAATGGGTATTACCCAGTCAGACTTTCCCAGTAAACAAAGATAAATAATAAATAAATACATTTCAGTAAAAGGTGGGATAAGGAAGCTCTGTGCACATTCTCTTCAGGGGATGTGGATACAGCAAACAAACAAACATTAAACACACACACGCACACACACACACACACACACACACACACACACAAAAACACACACGCACACACACACACACACACACACACACACACACACACACACACACACACACACACACACACACACACACACACACACACACACACACACACACACACACACACACACACACACACACACACACTCATGTTGGGTAGTGAACCTACTACTTATCTAGTTACACAATCTAGAGTACTGTACTAGTCATAACCTCCCACATGAGAAGTCTGTCTCTTACAGGTAGAGAGTGCACTTTTGTGAGAGCAGTGTGTTTCATAGAGGAATTTTCATCCAAAAGTGGGAACATGGTGCTGTGTGAACAGCTAAATGTATTATTCTCAGGAGAAGTGGCTACAGCTTCAAGTGTTACACACAATAAAACATGCACACGCACATACACACATATAATCTATGTTGGGCATCAAACCTTCAGCTTACCCAGTTACACAATCTAGGAAGCAGATTAGTCGCAAGTGTCACAGAAGAAGTCTGACTCTTAAGGGTAGAAAGTGTGCTTTTATAAGGATGATCTCATCAGTGTGCTTCATTGAGAATATTTCATGCAGATGTGGGATAAGGGAGATGTGTGGGAAGTGGATACAGCATCAAGTGTTACATATACAAGTTTTTATTTTGGGCATTAAACACCCTTACTATCTAGTTTCACAATCTGGAGAGCACTATATTATTCGCAGGTGCCACAAGAGAAGTCTGACATTAACAATGTGAAAAAGGATATATGACATTTTTAAAAATCCACTCTTTGGAATAGTTGGCCATGTGCACCACAGGTTGTACAACCCATGCATATGGGTGCACAGGACAATGTAATATTACTATGATTGTCAAGGAATACATGCATTTCATCGAACGTTGGTTGTCCGACATCCTAAATGTCGAAGGCAGTGACCCAAGTTTCCACAATGTTGAATTTACACATGCTGAATCCATGAATATCGAACACCAGCCAGGCTAATATCCCCCCTTCTTGACCCATGGTAGCGCTTGTTGTGGTGGTTGAGCAATCGGAAATGTCAAATTCGGTATTACGTTCGACATTTTGACCGTTCGTCTGTGTGAGATTCGACATTTCCATTCAGAAAATGTGATGTTCAGCTATGTTCTGTTCGATCATATGCATGTATTCCGATTGTCACATGTAATTACATAATTCTCTACTAACATTTAGATAATGTTATTCGTGTACATTGCATTACTGACATATAGTGACATGTATCATGTTATGGCATGACATAGATATTCGCTATTTCACACAACTGGATTATCAGTCAAGCTTTCCTGTGACTTCATGGTGGGATGATTACACCCTTGTCTTGTCTCATACTCGCTCTATGTGCATTGCCAAGACAAACATGCAAATCATACATAGGACAGTGCACTGCAGAATATCCGTTATGGATTATGTGAAAATAGGTTAACCCAACATGTAACACAGTTGAAATTGCAAACACTGTATAGCAGACATAAACTAAATGATTGAATTAATTGAATGAACATCATTTTGAAATTAAGATCACCTGTTGACAAAAGTAATAGAGACATACAAATATTGTTGCAGCCTAAAACAAAAATTAATTGATTTTCTTTTTAATTTTTTTTCCTCCCTTTGTGCACAGTGCTACCAAGCTGGATTGTTACTGCTGATGGCAAAATGTTAGCGCATGCATAATAATATCATGAAGTCTTGAAGTTTGGGAATAACCAGCAGTCTCTGCTGCGCTGTGCCAACCTCCGTGCAAAGATCTGTACAAGACAGGCTTCACAACAGGTAGCAGCATATTAATATAGCAGCAGGATAATGATGTGTTAAGTAAAGATGTAGCTGATATTTATATCCACAGGATTCAGACAACACATCTTGAAACATTTTTTCATCCATCTGTATTTGAACATTTCTAGCGTGCCAAGAAATAAATATAGCTGAGTGTTATCTAAGCACAGCACATACAAAGTTATAATTATGAGAGGTACTGTTTGACAGCAGAGTTCGACAAACATGAATGCATCTCTTCATCTTCATTATCCTATAGATCGCTGTTATCTGTGCGTCTAACTCTTCGGCTTGTTGAAAAGTACATTAAACTGACTAAACATAGCTTAGCAAAGCAGCGAAAGTGCAACAGATTAATATGGGCAAAGGCAATAAAAGCCACAAGCTATTGCCATAAGCTATGCACTTTCCTTTAGCCTTAGTTGCAGTTGTTGTCTGGCACCAGACACTGTACAAATGCAGAGTTGGAAGATTAATGATACAGAGGGGAGAAGATACACTGATAGGACGATTCAGAGGTAGGAACGAAGTAGATTATTACAGAAGAAGGGTAATGATAGCTCATAACAGTATGTAGCCAACAAATACACATAAATTAGTGTCAGTGACACTCAACAAATGGCTGTATTAGAACCCTTGAAATTATTTAAAAATCTTTCTATACATGTGAGCATTAGCACTTCACAATACAAAGGAATTATTATTTCACAACATAAAATTTACACAGTTGAAGCACAGTGACAACTTACTGAAGCCGAAGGGGTGAACAGAGGGAGAAATACAGATAGATGCAGACAGAAATAGCAACAATATGTTTTGCGGGATATTTAGGAACATCTTAAAAATAAATAAATAATAAATAAATCTTTATAGTGTTTTAGTCTTACTTCATCATCATCCTCTTTCGGCTGTTCCTGTTAGGGGTCGCCACAGCGGATCTTCTGTTTCCATTTCTTCCTGTCCTCTGCATCATGCTCTTTCACACCAACCACCTGCATGTCCTCTCTCACCACATCCATAAACCTTATCTTAGGCCTTCCTCTTTTCCTCTTACCTGGCAGCTCCATTCTTAGCATCCTTTTCCCAATACACCCGGCATCCCTCCTCAGCAGATGTCCAAACCAACGCAATCTCACCTCTCTTGCTTTGTCTCCAAACTGTCCAACCTGAGCTGACCTTCTAATATACTGATTCCTAACCCTGTCCATCTTAGTCACACCCAGTGCAAATCTTAACATCTTTAACTCTGTCACATCCAGCTCTGACTCCGGCCTTTTCATCAATGCCACATTCTCCAACCCATATAACATAGCTGGTCTCACTACCCTCTTGTAGACCTTCCCTTTCACTCTTACTGGTACCCGTCTGTCACAAATCACTCCTGACACTCTTCTCCACCCATTCCACCCTGCCTGTACTCTCTTCTTCACCTCTCTTCCACACTCATCATTACTCTGAACTGTTGATCCCAAGTACTTAAACTCATCCACCTTTACCAACTCTACTCCCTGCATCCTCACCATTCCTCTACCCTCTCTCACATTTACACACATATATTCTATTTTAGCCCTGCTGACCTTAATTCCTCTCCTCTCTAAAGCATATCTCCACCTCTCCAGGGTCTCATCAACCTGGTCCCTACTCTCACTACATATCACAATGTCATCTGCAAACATCATAGTCCACGGGGCCTCCTGTTTGATCTCATCTGTCAACCTGTCCATCACCACTGCAAATAAGAAAGGGCCCACAGCTGATCCTTGATGTAATCCCACCTCCACATTAAACGTATCTGTAATAAACTATAATTCATTTGGCATGCTATGTACAATAAAGTGCTTGCTATAGGTACAAATAAGGGTAAGGGGAGTGCAACAAGCATGAATACCTAACCAGGATGCAGTTGGCTTAATAAGTCTCCCTGTTGGGGCTGCAGTGTTTTTGAAAATGATGCCTTGCTGAACTATTCCAATGGTATGTTAAGGAAATCTTTTATATGGAGATAAATACAGAAGTTTGCAGTTAAATATATGATAAGAATATGAGATGTCATGAATTAATACACTGACCTACATCTGAATTCGAACCCATGACACTGTGCATAAACATCAGCTTATAAAGTGGGTAATTTTCTCAGCACATCACATAGGAACTCCTGTTTTAATATATCCAGCCACCTAAGAACTCTTATATTAACTCTTCCACAGTACTGCCTTTAATCTGCCTTTACTCTGCATCCCATACTGCACCAAATGTAAGCACATTTGTTCAAATGTAACCAGACCACTACAGAGTAAATGGAAATCTTTATCTTTTACAATAAGAAGTTAAACAGAGTTGCCACGCTATACCAACTCCGCATAAATGCTGAGGACATAAAGTAAAGGCTTTTCTATGGGCCATTTCTGGCCATGTGTGTTGTGTGTGAATCTGTTTTTTGACCAGATTAAATGTGTGAAAAGGGGGAGGATAGGACAGTGGTGAAAAATAGTGTTGGCAAGCATACAGGAACTTGCAGGAGGGTTGTGAGAGAGCAATATAGCTATCCTGTTCTTCACAATGTATATGTACAATTGTACAAGCAATTTCATGATTTTACAGTGTCACCACAATAGTGAAGGGTGGCAAAGCAGAATAATGTTATATGGTCAGTTGGACCTAATCAGTTGTGTCAAGATGTCAATTAGGTGAAGTGGAGAGCTATGTGTGGGGAGTACATTTTTGGGGGGTACAGGTGTCCATTTTTATGTATTTATATTTTTATTTTTTATTTTTCTTGGGAGAGAGAAGAATGTTGGGAAACGTGCTTAAGAATTACAGTGTCAGGTAGGTAGGGCAGGATAGGAAGCATGCACAGACATACAAGACATAAAAGACAGACAGGGATGGTGATGGAGACAACAGGTTGGGGGACACCATGATTGGGGATGGGTAGGGGACATTGGAGGTGCTCCTACATCCTGCTTGAAAACAGTGAGACTCTAATCCTCATGCTTAGAACTGTCATCACTGTTTCCTGAAATGCAAGTCCTTTTCATCCCTACCAATACATGCACCAAGGCCCCTCTCCATTGTATCCTCCACCAGCCCTGTCAGCTCCTGCCAGGTGACTAATATCGCCACCTCCACTACTACTGCTCCTGGAGGGTACCACAGTACCAGCAGCCAGGGCAGAGTTAGCTGACATGGTTGGAGCAGGTAGAACAGGCATTGCGGAGGCAGCACTGACAGGTTGTCACCCCAAACTACTGGGTGCCTGTCTTGCCATCTGTAGAGGTATGGAAGACTGAGCTACAGTGGTTGATGTACCTCTCTGTGCTGTTGATCATTAATTTTTCAGCAGCGTGTTATGCAAACAGCATATTGCTAAAAAATTATACCCACCACCCCAAAATAAATAAATAATTAAACAAACACAAAAGATAACTAGATACATGGCATGTCACAGTACTGTATTTTTGAAAAAAGTTGGTTTGGCAATATATAAACAATTATGCTAATTTACTATTGTACACATTTGCCATATCCATATATGATGCAAAGGTATTTATATGTTATAAAATAAACAAATCTCATTGCTATACAAAACAGCTTCTTCATTTCCCTATGATGGATAAGAAATATACATTCTAATTTAATAATTGCAGTTACCATACTTTAATTCTTCTTGGCATATTCTTGCTGCTAATAGTTTATAATGACTATTCCAGTAATAACAAGTAATTGCTGCTTCTGGGTACTGAACTCTCACACAGGTACGCTGGTGCTCTCATTGCCTAATGCAAACAGCAAGAATTCTTGGGGAAGGCATGCATGTCTGAGATGAAGTGTGAGGTATGCCTACTGAAGATACTAGTGCTTGAAGGAATGAAAAGAAATTTCTAGCTTGAATTTGGCCTAGAATCATACTTACCCAGTGCTTCTCTGAGGCATGTTAATTTCTCCCGGTGCACCTCACTGTTTGCAGCTATCTCCTCTACATCCGTAAAGTACAAAAAGAAAAAAATATATATACGAACGCATAATGAATACCTGCACTGGCTGAGTAGATAATTAATCCCATATTATAGACAGGTATTGGGTCAGTATCCTTTCACAACTGGAGGGGGGTTGCATTCTCAAATTGAGCCTCCCATCAGCTTAGAAGGTCCTGCTTGTGCTTCCTAAGGTCACTATAGGGGTGATGGCATTGCTCCCCAATGTGTTAAATGCCTGTTGCATTGGAGACATCCTTTGTTAGGCTATTGCAAGCCTCAGCCTAATATGGAGACCCAGTATTATCCACCACCACCAGCCTATGGCTGTAGCGCTTCATGATGACTGCCACAAATATCGAGTACTCAAAACCCCATCTTTGTGCTGTAAATGTAGCACCATCCTCACTTTCACCAGCCATGTCTGCAAAAGTAAAGCTACCAAAATATGTCTTAATTGGTACCCAATGCAAATCTCGCATGTTACTGATATTGCACAAAGATACACAACATTGCCAACTGTATTTACACAATTGAATATAGATGAATTCCTTGGTAGACACATTGGCACTACTTTCTTCACATAGCAGTAGATGTGTGAAACATGGCATTGAGTTTTGCCATGTGTGGTGTTCAACCTACTGACAGAGGTTCCAGTGTTCCACAACAGAATGCTTAATGGCATGGCTCTTAATCCTTGCAGTTTGGAAGGAGAAACATGATGAAATGTGACATATTGTGATGTTGGGGCTTAAACAATGTTAAAATATTATTGTCTCAGCTGGGAATCAAACCCATGGGATAAAGCATGCAAAATTTGAAACTTCCCTTATTAACTGACATTGCAACAGCGAAACTACCATTCCAGAGTGGAAGTTAGAGATATACTAATTTCAGAATGAATGGAGATACGCTTCAGAGAGGCCTGTATGTGTGTGTTTTAATTAGTTTGGGAATGTACTTCTGTGTAAATATAATTCAAATGGATGCAGTTGAATGCAATGATTATTAAAGATTGGTTTATGTTACATGCAAACTTCACAAGACATAATTGACATAGCTGGGATATGTGATGAGTCATGATTATAATAAAAGTATTGTGCCCATCATACATAAGCAAATTAATTTTATATTAAATATAATTATTTTCATTATACGAACAAGAAACCCAACAGCAACCAGGTGTCTTCGCGAAATATCCAAAGAACAAGTATACAGAAATACGCTAGACAAAGACTTCTTTAAAAACAAACTTCTTTAATAGTAAGGAACTCACACAAGCGCTTTCACCATTAGGCTACTTCAGGTGCATGAATAATCTTAGTAAGCACACCCATTTTATATCCAAAGGTATTCAGCTTAATTGGTTCTTAAAGCCATATTACTTTACATTCATTCCCTTCTAATGCATTACATAAATACATATAAAAATATATAAAGAATACTTCAACTATTTTCTACAAAAATACCAAATTCTAATGCATAACATAATATATATAAATAAATAAAACATTTAAATAAACATATAAAAATAGAAAAAACTAAGATGTAGACTATCGACATAATGGTCTATTCTTTAGAACTGGTCTCAATGGAATAACATCATTAAGGCCATGTCCTGCATTTGCCCTGAGCCTTACTATCCACTCTACTGCCTTAGTTTATGTTTTATTTCTAATGTCTCCCTTTCATTTATTTTCATTAATAATACCTAATACTCTGAATTTAAAATTGTGCTGAGTATTGTTTTTTTTTTTACATGCTTTGCAAAGCATTAGAAATATTCCCTTCCCTAATATGGTATATGTGTTCTCTTATTCTATCTTTAAGGGGTCTATCTGTTTTACCCACGTAGAATTTATTGCATATTTGGCAATTAGCCAAATATACTACATGCCTCGTATTACAATCAGCTCTGACTTTTACATAGAATACTTTGCCTATGTCTGGATGTTTAAATTCCTTCTCTTGTGTTATATAACTACACCAAGTGCATTGCTTACATGACACTGTTCCTATTATTGACTGTGGAGCTTTCATTGCTCTACTAGTACATAAACTTCTTTTCAAGGATAAATTATTTTTAAATGTGAGTTGTGGTGTTGAACTCAAAAATGTATTAATTTGTTCATCTATAGTCAGAATATTCCAATATTTATTTATAATACTGGCATATTCTCTGATATTCCTTGAATAATTAAAACATGGCCTTAGGTCCTTAGCCGCAAAGGTATTTTTACTCATTTCATTTATATGTTCTACAGTTTCTGAAAAATATGGTTTAGCTTTGTTATGTCTTAGTTCTTTTATCCAATTGGCACTTCTATTAATACTATATTCTCTATATCCCCTTTCCTTTAATTCATTCTTTGTAACATTAATTTGATGTTCAAAGTCTTTCCTTTTAGCCTTTAATCTAGAAGCTCTATAGAATTGATTTTGTGTAACATTTTTAAAGACAAATTTTGGGTCCATGCTATCATTACTCAATAATTTATTTACATGACATTCTTTCCTATACATTTTTGTACAAATTTGGTTCTCATTTTCTCTAAAAATTGTGACATCTAGAAAGTTTATTTTCTGTTTAGAATAAGTCCCTGTAAAATTAAGAAAATGTGTAGTCTTATTTAAATATAATACAAACTCTTTTAATTGTTCTATAGTGCCCCTCCATAAAAGAAAAAGGGCATCCACAAATCTACGGAAAAATATGATGTTATTATTGGATGCCCCTTTTATTATATATTCATTTTCCCATACAGCCATAACAATATTAGCATATGTATTCGCATATGAGGTGCCCATTGCTACTCCATTTTTTTGCCAGTAGATATTTTCTCCAAACATAAAAAGATTATTTTCTAAGACCAAATATAGTAGGGCTTGTATTAATTCCATTTCATTTTTAGTATACCCACCAGCTTCAGTCATCATTTTATTGGCATATTTAATCCCTATATCATTTGGAATAACAGTAAATAATGAAGTCACATCCAGTGTAACTAACAAACATTTCCCTATCCCCTGTTTCTCTTGCATATATAGGGAGTATAGGTCCTTAATGAAGTGTTCTGTATCTGTATCTTTTAAAATGGTTGCAGAAGTCTTTAAGCGACCTCTCTCTTATTGGTAGCAGAAAGCTTAATGGCACTTTCTTTTGATTGTATATCAGTTCTAATTCCAAAAAAGCAGTTTGTTGGTTTATAGTACATCTTTTCCCGTTGTTCTCTTCAGTGTTCTGATGCACTTCTGCAGTCACTATGAAATTCTTGCTTCTGGCTCCCATTGACATCACTTCCTGTATATTCGCATTGGCCGCTTCTATATTTGTGAATGGTTCATCTATGGCGATACCAATAAGAGAGAGGTCACTGAGCAGAAAGGCAAAGAATCAACAGATGAGAGGGAGAAGTGTTACACGAGGAAAAAGGAAGCTACAGGAAGAAGGGGCGAGTCCTTATATAATAAAAAAAGCATTCAACAAAGTAAGAACTTAATAGTTAATTTATCCACGCATGTTTTAACAGTGAATGAAGTAAATGTATTACAAAAGGGACTCTCCTTCATACCAGCAATGGATAGTGACATTACTAGCCTGATTTTGGACTTAAAAATGTTTACAAGGAATTTAATGCTCAAAATGATGTTTGGTAATAATGAATGTCAAGAAAATGTGTTTAAGAAACCCGGTTTATTTATACTTAAGCAGCATTCACTGATTAATGCATTTGAACAGTTGTATACAGAAGAATTTTATAAAACTTACTATGAACAGGAAAAGAAAGAAGCTAAGTATAAATGGAATAACTTAACAGCAAATGAATACAAAGCGATGCTAGATTTACAACAATACCCTCATATTGTAATTAGACCAGCAGATAAAGGGGGACAGGTAGTGCTGTTAGATAAAGATGTTTATGAAATGAAAATGACTGAAATGTTAAAGGACACACAATTCTATGAATGTATTAGTGATGTACAGATGCAGCAAATGATATGTAAAGTCAACAATAAGTTAAAGGAACTGCATAGTTTGGGTCTCATGGATGATAGTCTGTTTGTTGAGATAACCAA
Source organism: Protopterus annectens (assembly GCF_019279795.1). NCBI lineage: Eukaryota > Metazoa > Chordata > Ceratodontiformes > Protopteridae > Protopterus > Protopterus annectens. The sequence goes on along the minus strand of NC_056725.1, from coordinate 1,815,895,286 downwards.
CCCCACCATTCCTATAATTCAAGGACAACCAAAAATTCATAAAAATAAGGAAAATCCCCCTATGAGACCCATAGTAGTGGGAAAAAATTGGTGTACTGAATCCATATCCATATACTTGGAAAAGAAATTAAATCCCCTCTTAAAGACTTCTGCAACCATTTTAAAAGATGCAGAACACTTTATTAAGGACCTATACTCCCTATATATGCAAGAGAAACAGGGGATAGGGAAATGTTTGTTAGTTACACTGGATGTGACTTCATTATTTACTGTTATTCCAAATGATATAGGGATTAAATATGTCAATAAAATGATGACTGAAGCTGGTGGGTATACTAAAAATGAAATGGAATTAATACAAGCCCTACTATATTTGGTCTTAGAAAATAATCGTTTTATGTTTGGAGAAAATATCTACTGGCAAAAAAATGGAGTAGCAATGGGCACCTCATGTGCGAATACATATGCTAATATTGTTATAGCTGTATGGGAAAATTAATATATAATAAAAGGAGCATCCAATAATAACATCATATTTTTCCATAGATTTGTGGATGCCTTTTTTCTTTTATGGAGGGGCACTATAGAACAATTAAAAGAGTTTGTATTATATTTAAAAAAGACTACACATTTTCTTAATTTTACAGGGACTTATTCTAAACAGAAAATAAACTTTCTAGATGTCACAATTTTTAAAGAAAATGAGAACCAAATTTGTACAAAAATGTATAGGAAAGAATGTCATGTAAATAAATTATTGAGTAATGATAGCATGCACCCGAAATTTGTCTTTAAAAATGTTACACAAAATCAATTCTATAGAGCTTCTAGATTAAAGGCTAAAACTGAACATCAAATTAATGTTACAAAGAATGAATTAAAGGAAAGGGGATATAGTATTAATAGAAGTGCCAATTGAATAAAAGAATTAAGACATAACAAAGCTAAACCATATTTTTCAGAAACTGTAGAACATATAAATGAAATGAGTAAAAATACCTTTGGGGCTAAGGACCTAAGGCCATGTTTTAATTATTCAAGGAATATCAGAGAATATGCCAGTATTATAAATAAATATTGGAATATTCTGACTATAGATGAACAAATTAATACATTTTTGAGTTCAACACCACAACTCACATTTAAAAATAATTTATCCTTGAAAAGAAGATTATGTACTAGTAGAGCAATAAAAGCTCCACAGTCAATAATAGGAACAGTGTCATGTAAGCAATGCACTTGGTGTAGTTATATAACAACAGAGAAGGAATTTAAACATCCAGACATAGGCAAAGTATTCTATGTAAAAGTTAGAGCTGATTGTAATACGAAGCATGTAGTATATTTGGCTAATTGCCAAATATGCAATAAATTCTACGTGGGTAAAACAGATAGACCCCTTAAAGATAGAATAAGAGAACATATATACCATATTAAAAAAGGGAATATTTCTAATGCTTTGGCAAAGCATGTAAAGGAAACCAATTCTCAGCACAATTTTAAATTCAGAGTATTAGGTATTATTAATGCAAATAAGAGAAAGGGAGACATTAGAAATAAAACAGAAACTATTAAAGTAGAGTGGATAGTAAGGCTCAGGGCAAACGCAGGACATGGCCTTAATGATGTTATTCCATTGAGACCAGTTCTAAAGAATAGACCGTTATGTAGATAGTCTATATCTTAGTTTTTTTAGTATTTTTATAAGATTATTTAAATGTTTTATTTATTTATATATATATTATGTTATGCATTAGAATTTGTTATTCTTGTAGAAAATAGTTGAAGTATTCTTTATATATTTTTATATGTATTTATGTAATGCATTAGAAGGGAATGAATGTAAAGTAATATGGCTTTAAAAACCAATTAAGCTGAATACCTTTGGATATAAAATGGGTGTGCTTACTAAGATGATTCATGCACCTGAAGAAGCCTAATGGTGACAGCGCTTGAGTGAGTTCCTTACTATTAAAGAAGTTTGTTTTTAAAGAAGCTGGAGCCTGGTCTTTGTCTAGCGTATTTCTGTATAATTATTTTCATGTCTAGGAAATTGGACACACATTAGATTGAGGTCATATGTGAAACATTAATGATATATGTTAAATAGAAAAGTTTAATTATTCACGGATTACTAATAAATTGCTTGCGTGAAACAGGTTTACCATTATAATTTTTCTTTGGTGTTACAGTGCTAATGAAAATGTTGTGAGAAATGAGCTTCTTACATACTTTGTAAAAGCAACTTGTAGATGGATTTGTATCCTTAATCAGTTGTGTTATTATCTAAAGTTACTGCACTTACACCTTATGCCACAGAGATAGGTGTGTAACAGGTAGAATTTCACCTCTCAGTGTTGTTCAGAGTGCTGAGGAAAACACACTGTTGCTAGGCATGTTTCATTTTTTTTTTTGCAGTGAAAAGAGTTGCACACTCCTGAGTACAGAACAAATGGAAAAGACATTACAAAATTTGGCCTTCTTGCTGTACTCTGCCTGAATATTGTTGATCTCTGCGTTTTACTTTGAATTGAAGCTTTTCATTTAAGGTTTGGTCACTTCTATTTTGCATCTTATTCTTGCGTTACATTTGTTTTGTTTTACAATTTCTGTTCTGTTTGACTTTTAAGAAGTCTGGACTAGGGTCAGTTAAAGTTACCAATAATTCCTTTGCAAACAGTGAATAATAACATCAGTTAATTAGTGGGAGGAGCTGAGAAACAGCATTGATCTTTTAGTTAGAAATATCTCTATTTAGCTGAAGTGTTTGTTTGGCCTGCTTGCTGTACTCTCCCCAAATATTGCTGATCTCTGGCTGCATCTTATTTTTCCCTCCAACCTACCCATGTGTTGTTGTGTTCTTAAACATGGTAGCTTTTGAATTGCTATAAATTTGATTTTGGACACTCTTCCCAGTCTCATCTCATCAGCTCATTCTACAGTGTACAGAGAGATCATTTGGGAAGGCCCACCCCCTTAGTTTCTCAACCTTGAATTATCTTCTCTTTCCTCCCTTCACACTTAATAAAAAATATTGCACTTAATTCAGCTACTTTTACTGTATTTGTATTCTTCTGACTTTATTACTTTATTTTGCTTTTGCTGCTTGTTCTTAAAAGTGTTGAACTGCATTTTTTCTGCTGCATTTATTACCACTTGTTAGTAGCCTGATTAAATTGTAACTGTTATTCTAAGCCTTTTGGTTTAAGCACTTGGGCTTCAGGCCATTTGTTTTATGTTAGGATATTTTATGGTATACACTCTTGTGGCAGGAGAGGTAGCTTACATCCTTCTAAATTGGGAATTGCTGGTTGAAGACTTAGTACGTCTGTTATACTAAAAGTGTCTTAGTTCTGGTTTAAGCACCTGGGCTTCAAGCCAGTTATTTTACATTAAGAAGGTCTGTGGTCTACACTCTTGCGGGAGGAGATGGTTGCTTCTGCCCTTATGATCTGGGAATTGCTGATCGAAGGCTTATTGTGCCTGCTTATTTGAACTTTTTTTCCTGAAATTGGTGTAATTTGTTTGCTATAGCACAAACTAGATTCAGACCTGTTGAATGTTTATTATTTATCTATTTATTTATTTATTTGCATTTGTTTACCAGGAGGTCTACTGGGCCAGGGTGAGCCCATTTTCAGTAGAAGACTGGGGAGAAAAGCTCCAAAAACAAACAATGTGGTAAACTACAGAATCAAAATACAGAAATCAAGCAGTGATGGTAAAAACACTGCATTACAGAATATGTGATGCAATAAAATAGATGTTACTAGTTATACAGATTTATAACTTGAGTACTAAACCAGGTTATCTTTTGTTGGTGAGGGTTTCACTGCACCCTAATGGCAGGAGTGTGCAGTTAGAACTCATCTAATTGGTGATCAGTTTTGAGGTTTTTACTGGTTAATTGGTTAATTTGTTTAAATCAATTTGCTCTCATTTGCTATATAAGCAAATCCAAGCCATCTGCTGATCTCTGCAAAACTTAAGTAGAATTTGTCACCGCATATTTCACTTTTGAACTGCATTTTTTTACCATATCACTGATAATTTTGAACTTTTTTTTCTTGAAATTGTTATACTTTGCTGTAGCATAGACCAGATTCAGACCTGCTGAATCTACTTCTGTTTGTATAACTTGAGCACTAAACCAGCTCATGTTTTGTTGTAGAGGGCTCCCCTGTACCCTAGTGGCAGGACTGTGCAGTTAGAACTTATCTGATTGAAGACTGCCGGAAAAAGGCTCAGTTTTGAGCTTTTTATTGGTTAATTTGTTTAGATCAGTTTATGCTCATTTGCTACAGAGCATCACACTAGTGCATCTTATACTGCCGTGCAACAGTGGGCACTGTTGGTGGTTATGGATGCAAACACTTTTGCCTGCAAAATTTTCCTTAGTGCTCTGCTGGTGTTCCATCAGTGAGTTCTCGTGATTGTCCCTCACTGACAGGTGATACATTCAGTCTCCTGAGGTACCAACACAGATCCTACCAATAGCCCTTGATATTTTTGTCCACTTCTTCTGTCCTTTACTTTACCTGTGCCTTCCTGTCCTCTGCCTGTTTTCTGACCACATCAACTTACCTAGCATTATGGATGGACAATTTCCCACAGTTTGTTCAGCCAGCCTAATCAACATGCGTACCCTGAGGCAATGTAACAATTGTCTCATATACACTGACAACCCACTTCTTCTAGTCCACACAAATTCATTATGTGAGAGGTGCATTTATATCAAGAACCTAGAATCCAGGCTCTCTCACTCACTATTCAGTCCATCTGATACTAAGCAGGTTGTCAGCATGCACGCTTCACCTTCTGCACCTACCAAACCAACAACACATAACCCTGCATATGCAGATGTTCTTACAAGAAGCTTATCTAAATATCAGAGACCTCCCAAACACAAACACAAGTATGCTTCACATAATACATCCTCTGCAGAACATAGTACACATAATATATCATACACCAGTGTCTTACCAGTCAAGCCCCTAAGACATAACACAAAAACAAACATCTTAGTCATAGGCGACTCAGTTTTGAGATTCACAGATGTCTCTCTCACCAGGTGGATAAGGAAAGGATCACATTCAACTGTCTGTCAGGTGCCAGGATCCACCACATCATACATGCACTCAAGTCTCTCAACAACAGGCACTGTTATGACTCTGTCATAGTCCATGTTGGTGTGAACAACTTGAGATGTACTTCAATAGACTATATGAAGAGAGATATGACTGAGCTCTTGGATTATGTGTCTCAGGCAGGTATGTCCCTAGCCTTAAGCAGCATTTTACCTTTGCTTAGGATGATACCTAAATACAAACACAATATGATTTACTTCAACAATTGGTTTTGTTTCTGCTGTCATTCAAAGGTGATCCAGTATCTGTCAGCCTGGGATGACATGATCGACAGACCTCGATGCTTTGCAAGAGATGGTCTTCATCTGTCACCCACTGTGATTTTGGTTACTGGCTAAGGTTCTTGCCATCCCCATAGTGCCTTTTTAGGCAATGTCACAACAACAAAATTCCTGATATAAAAATACCTCTAAAAACAACCTCAGGGTTATGCTGCTAAACACTAGGAGTCTAAACCAGAAACTGCACTCACTGGAAGCAGTCCTCACCCTGGAAGATGCTGACATTTGTGCAGTCACTGAGACCTGTTTGAAGGCTGCAGAGAGCACCCACCTATACTAGGTTATATTTCCTTCCATACATTCAGACCACAAATTGAAGATGTGAGAACTAAAGAAGATTGGTTAAACAGCACAATTCCCTTGAATTACTTCAGGTGCAATTGACTGTAGGTAAGACCCCTCTTGAGGTCATTGCCATCTATAGGACCCCCTCCATGAATCAAGACATCCACGCAGCCTACTTGGATCTACTTGTGTCAATCAAGGTACAACCAAACATCCTGGTTTTGGGTGACTTTAATTACTTGTCCATAGACTGGGTAAACTATATGTGTTCTAATTCACTTGCCCAAAGGATCCTGGACTTTGCTAACTCCAATGCCCTGGACCAGCTGGTTGACACATCCACAAGGGGCTCAAACATCCTGGACCTGTTGCTCACCAACATGGGGGACCACTGCACCACCCCGAGTGTGTGGCCATCCCTGTTGAGATCTGACCACAAATCAGTCTCACTAGAAGTAATTATAACACAAGACCCACCTCCCCCCATAGCAACAACTAGACTAAAAAACTTCTCCAAGGCCTATTACAACCTCTTACATGACAGCATAAATAGCTTCATATCCTCTCTCCCCACTGATGGAACAGACACCTGTGCTGAGTTATACACCAATACTTTATACAAGTGCCTGTACAATTGTATTTACTCTGCCGTACTTGATAGAACCAAAGCAAGATCTTCAAAGAAAATCAAACCTGCCTGGTGTACAACTACCATTAATAGGCTATACAAATACAACAGGAGAAAGAAATTGCTGTCTAAGAGTAGGAGGAAACTGTCTCAAAACTGGAAACACTTCCTCCTCAATTTAAACATGCAAATAAGACTCCAAAGCTAACTACTAAGGATAGCCACAAGGCATTCTTTAGTTACATCCTTAACCTCAAAGGTAAGGCCTAAATTTGCACTGAACTTGTAGTTAATGGTAACATCTGTCCCCCACCTAGTATCTCCAAGGCCCACTTCTTAAATGCCCTCTCCAAGGCTAAAAACACAGCCTCTGTGGGACCAGACAACATCCCATGTTGTGTTCTACATGGGTTAAAACAGGAATTAGCATAACCATTGAGCACGTCTTTCAATCACAGCCTAAGCACTGGCTTCATCCCACAGGAATGGAAAACAGCTACTGTCATCCTTTTGCACAAAGGGAGTGTATCCACGGACCCAGCGACTATAGACCCATTAGCCTGACCAGCCTTATCTGCAAGGCCATGGAACAAATCATCATAGACCTTATTAACAAAGATATATGAACTCTCCAAATGCTTGATCCCACCCTGTTTGGCTTTGTCAATTAGAGATCATGCCTGTTAAACTTGGTGGACTTCTTCAAGTCAGTCACCAATGCCCTAGACAAGGGCAAATCTGTTCATACAGTCTAACTAGACTTAGCCAAGGACTTTGACACAATCCCTCACTCAGGCATCATTGATAAACTCACCCAGCTGGGTATCAACCCATATATTGTCAGATGGGTTGCAAACTGACTCACTGATAGAAATCATATAGTCAAAATAGGGAACTCCACCTCCACCAGAAGACCTATAACCTGTGGTGTTCCACAGTGATCAGTTCTGGGACCCCTACTGTTAAGAATCTACTTTTCTGAAGTACAGGCTAAAACTAAAGGACTGTGGCTGACAAAGTTTGCTGATGACTGCCAGCTGGGAGAGATCATTGAAACCCCTAGCAATGTCAACATCCTACAAGAAAGTCTTATGCAGACTAATGACTGCTGCCAAAGTCATAGTCTTAAACTTAATGCAAAAAAAATGCATTATCATCTCCTTCGGCAAAGGTGATGTTCCTGAAGACTACTACATCAGTAGCAATGCCCTAAGCACGCAGTCAGTAGTAAGAGATCTGGGCACACAGGTTGACAGCAACCTTAACTTTGATCACCATGTCTTCACAATGGTAAGAAGGGCATTTTATATTGCTCATCTCATAAGTAAGGGCATTGCATCCAGAGAAAAAGATGTGATACCCCCCCCCCCCGTACTCTTCCCTCATCAGGCCAATAATACAGTACAATGGTCCCTTTGGTATGTTCCTTTCCAAACACCTGCAGCAATTGGAGAGACCACAAAGGTTCCTTAAAAAGAAAATTCAGGGCCTTCAAGATCTGTCTTATGCGGACAGACTGAAATCATTGTCACTTTACTCTGTGTCGTACAGACTGCTCAAAGGCGACCAGTGCCTTACATATAGAACAATCTCTGACGCATCTTTAATGGAAATGCTGCACATTCACAAGTCAAATGGTACATGGCTCACTTGTTCAAAGGACCTTAACCTGGTATATGACATAAACAGAACTTGCTGGAGAGACAGATTTGTCTCACAGAGGTTGCCCCACCTTTGGAACAAACTTCCTATTCATTTTAACAAAGCCCCTCTTTGGCTCTATTTAAGCACAATTTGGATGATTAGATGAATAACTGGAAATTCACTCCAGGGGTACCATCGGTGCCCCTCTTGGACAGGGGCAAAAGGTGCTGATTTTAGTGTCTGCTTGAACCAGACACCCTTGAGAACATGGGTTGAACTTGGCTAGGCTTATAAGGGCCCTGGAGCTGTTCATAGGTTCATAGGTTCATACTAGGCTATCTGCCCTAGGGCATTTATAAGCCTAACCAGAATGTGTTTGGCTTTCGCCACCCATTTTAAATTTATTTTGCTATGCCCTTTTTCGAGGTTAGTATACTGTGTCTCTGTCTAACAGTGACACAGAAGTGATACCCGGGGTAAACCTATGATCTCCCATCCACTCATCAAGATTACTCTTGAAGAGAGTCAATGAGGGACTCTGCCTAACCTGGACTGGGATTTTATTCCAGAGTGAAGGGAGCCTCTGGGTTATGAATCTGTCCCTCCAGCATGTCCTATTTATTTCAGTGCTGAGGTTCAAGTCTCTCGAGCGTGTAGTTCGATGGGATTTAGATTTTCTGAGGTGCAGCATGTCCATTAATTCCGGGTTGGACATGGCTTTATACGTCAGGCACAGATCGCTTCTGAACAGGCGGTATGCCACTGAGTAGAGCTGGAGTTTCTTTAACCGGGCAGCATATGGCATCTGTTTGAGCCCTTTGATCCTCTTGGTGAGGTACTTTTGGGGTCTTTCCAGTTGCTGCAGGTGTCTGGTAAGGTACATCCCAAAAGGGGCATTGTACTCAATTATGGGCCTGATGAGGGATGAGTAAAGAGGCACGATGACGCTCCTGATCTAGATGTGAATCCCTTCATGATTAGGTGGGCTATATAAAATGTTTTTCTAACCACTTTGGCCACGTGGTTGTCAAATGAGAGATTGCTATCAACTTGGGTCCCCAGGTCCCTAATTACTTCTTCTGTACTTAATGGATTACCACCTATGTGGTAATTTGTGGGCACTTTGTTTTGCCAAAGGGGATGACTATACACTTTTTGGCATTTAGCTTGAGGCCATGGTTCTGGCACCAGTTGTCTGTTTCTATGAGGCCCTTTTGGAGGATGCTTGTGTCGGCTGGAGAGTCGATTATGGCGCCCAGTTTGCAGTCATCTGCGAACTTGGTCAGCCACAGTCCTTCCGTGTTGGCTTGTACCTCCGAGAAATATATACCAAACAAGAGAGGTCCCAGGACTGAGCCTTGTGGGACACCACTTGTAACTGGTTTGGAGTCTGACATGGCTCCAGCAATTCTAACCATGTGGGTTCTGTCCTTGAGCCAGTTTGCAATCCATCTAGTGACATAGGGGGTTATATTTAAGCTGGTGAGCTTATCTATAATGCCCGAGTGGTCTAGTAACCTCCTATGATCCTATAAAATAAATAACTGATAGATAAAAAAGCCAAAAGTAAATAACATGCAATGAATAGGTATATGTAGCAATGACCAGAGTAAGAAGGGCAGTCAAGTGAAACATAATCCTTCTCACATCAGCTTGCAACATCAGATGTACTTTGTGGAACACGTTATCAGACTTGTAGTTGTTGACAAATAATATGTAAGTGGAGAGACAAAAGATCACATGTGCTAGCAACAATGACAGTTGCTTTTCAAATGATAACGCAATGTTATCATAAAATGTTATTAAATGTGTATTCAGACCTCCCCTATGTAAAATTATTAATTAAGTGGATTAAAACTATGTATCACATGCCCGTTTTCTCTAAGCTCACTGCACTTACACCTTGTGCCACACAGAAGGTTACCTGTCAGGCATATTTTCTTTCCTGCATACTACCTAGAGTGCTGACAACCACTCAATGCCTCTGGGCTGGTTTCTGCTACAAAAGGCAGCCTAAACAAACTTTTTCACTTTTTTTCTTAACTGTGAAAGTGATTTACAAACTGCCAGGGGGTGGGCAAATGCAGAAGGCAATATTTATCAGAAGCATTCAAACAGCTATTTAGAATAACAGCTTGAATCACATTCTATATGTAGCAATGAAAACAGTTAGTAGTGCATTACAGTGCTATATTTCAGCTTTCTCAGATCTTATTGCCACGTCCGTACTGTCCTGTGTGTGTTATGATATCAGGACTTTAGTTAATGCCAGGGAATGAAAAGGGGCTCGGAACAAGGAACAAAAGAAATGCTTTCATTGATCATACAGCATGCATAATTAATATTTACATCATTTCAAATTACTTTTCTGTCTGTCAGTTTTAGTCAGTACTAACCTTATTTGAGTTTCCCAAATCAACACATTCATTCAACAAAATGAGTGCCATGATTTGCTATGAACTCCCTCAATAAAATGATCTGGGAAGAGGGTTTCGATCCCGGCATCACCTGTACTGTTTCTCTAATCTCAATAGCTTTCCACATTATGCCACACAGGCAGATGTAAGAAAAACTTTAATTTCTCCACTCAGTACTCTTCAGACTGCTGATGGAAGTGCAACAATGCCAGTCTTCTTTGCGCTATTGCTAGCAGTCTGAAATTAAATTTGTCAGATTTCACCTTGGGCAGTGAAATGTAGTTCAATGCTACTGACCATTGCCATTCAATGGAGTGCAATGCCAGATGGAGTGCAAATGACACAAAGAAACAAAAAAGGGTAGATCAAATACTTTAAATCTACATTTTATATGTATATGTACAACTGTACAAGCAATTTCATGATTTTGCAGTGTCACCACAATAGTGAAGGGTGGCAAAGCAGAATAATGTTATATGGCCAGTTGGACCTAATCAGTTGTGTCAAGATGTCAATTAGGTGAAGTGGAGAGCTATGTGTGGGGAGTACATTTCTGAGGGATACAGGTGTCCATTTTTATGTATTTATATTTTTATTTTTATTTTTCTTGGGAGAGAGAGGAGTGTTGGGAAACGTGCTTAAGAATGACAGTGTCAGGTAGGTAGGGCAGGATAGGAAGCATGCACAGACATACAAGACATAAAAGACAGACAGGGATGGTGATGGAGACAACAGGTTGGGGGCCACCATGATTGGGGATAGGTAGGGGACATTGGAGGTGCTCCTACATCCTGCTTGAAAACAGTGAGACTCTAATCCTCATGCTTAGGACTGTCATCACTGTTTCCTGAAATGCAAGTCCTTTTCATCCCTACCAATACATGCACCAAGGCCCCTCTCCATTGTATCCTACACCAGCCCTGTCAGCTCTTGCCAGGTGACTAATATCGCCACATCCAGTACTACTGCTCCTGGAGGGTACCACGGTACCAGCAGCCAGGGCGGAGTTAGCTGACATGGTTGGAGCAGGTAGAACAGGCATTGCGGAGACAGCACTGACAGGTTGTCACCCCAAACTACTGGGTGCCTGTCTTGCCATCTGTAGAGGTATGGAGGACTGAGCTACAGTGGTTGATGTACCTCTCTGTGCTGTTGATCATTAATTTTTCAGCAGCGTGTTATGCAAACAGCATATTGCTAAAAAATTATACCCACCACCCCAAAATAAATAAATAATTAAACAAACACAAGAGATAACTAGATACATGGCATGTCACAGTACTGTATTTTTGAAAAAAAGTTGGTTTGGCAATATATAAACAATTATGCTAATTTACTATTGTACACATTTGCCATATCCATGTATGATGCAAAGGTATTTATATGTTATAAAATAAACAAATCTCATTGCTATACAAAACAGCTTCTTCATTTCCCTATGATGGATAAGAAATACACATTCTAATTTAATAATTGCAGTTACCATACTTTAATTCTTCTTGGCATATTCTTGCTGCTAATAGTTTATAATGACTGTTCCAGTAATAACAAGTAATTGTTGCTTCTGGGTACTGAACTCTCACACAGGTACGCTGGTGTTCTCATTGCCTAATGCAAATAGCAAGAATTCTTGGGGAAGGCATGCATGTCTGAGATGAAGTGTGAGGTATGCCTACTGAAGATACTAGTGCTTGAAGGAATAAAAAGAAATTTCTAGCTTGAATTTGACCTAGAATCATACTTACCCAGTACTTCTCTGAGGCATGTTAATTTCTCCCGGTGCACCTCACTGTTTGCAGCTATCTCCTCTACATCCGTAAAGTACAAAAAGAAAAAATATATATACGAACGCATAATGAATAACTGCACTGGCTGAGTAGATAATTAATCCCATATTATAGACAGGTATTGGGTCAGTATCCTTTCACAACTGGAGGGGGGTTGCATTCTCAAATTGAGCCTCCCATCAGCTTAGAAGGTCCTGCTTGTGCTTCCTAAAGTCACTATAGTGGTGATGGCATTGCTCCCCAATGTGTCAAATGCCTGTTGCATTGGAGACATCCTTTGTTAGGCTATTGCAAGCCTCAGCCTAATATGGAGACCCAGTATTATCCACCACCAGCAGCCTATGGTTGTAGCGCTTCATGATGACTGCCACAAATATCGAGTACTCAAAACCCCATCTTTGTGCTGTAAATGTAGCACCATCCTCACTTTCACCAGCCATGTCTGCAAAAGTAATGCTCAGAGGTGACATGTGCCTGACATACAAGGCCATGTCCAACCCGGAATTAATGGACATGCTCCACCTCAAAAAATCCAAATCCACCAAAACCACTAGAGCAAGCGACTTAAACGTTAGCATGGACATAAATAGGATGTGCTGGAGGGATAGATTTATCACTCAGAGACTCCCTATGCTGTGGAATAAAATCCCGGTCCATGTGAGGCAGAGCACCTCGCTGGCTCTGTTCAAGAGAAATCTTGACCTGTGGATGGGAGATCGTAGGTTTACCCCGGGAATCATCTCTGTGTCACTGCTGGACAGAGGCACAACAAACTAATGGGCACTGTATTTTTTCACATAAGGGGTGGCGTAAGCCACAAAAATTTGGGCTAGGCTTATAAATGCCTTAGGGCAGATAGCCTAGTATAAACCTATGAACCTATGAACCTATAAACCAAAATATGTCTTAATTGGTACCCAATGCAGATCTCGCATGTTACTGATATTGCACAAAGATACACAACATTGCCAACTGTATTTACACAATTGAATATAGATGAATTCCTTGGTAAACACATCGGCACTATTTTCATCACATAGCAGTAGATGTGTGAAACATGGCATTGAGTTTTTCCATGTGTGGTGTTCAACCTACTGACAGAGGTTCCAGTGTTCCACAACAGAATGCTTAATGGCATGGCTCTTAATCCTTGCAGTTTGGAAGGAGAAACATGATGAAATGTGACATATTGTGATGTTGGGGCTTAAACAATGCTAAAATATTATTGTCTCAGCTGGGAATCAAACCCATGGGATAAAGTATGCAAAATTTGAAACTTCCCTTATTAACTGACATTGCAACAGGGAAACTACCATTCCAGAGTGGAAGTTAGAGATATACTAATTTCAGAATGAATGGAGATACCCTTCAGAGAGGCCTGTATGTGTGTGCTTTAATTAGTTTGGGAATGTAATTCTCTGTAAATATAATTCAAATGGATGCAGTTGAATGCAATGATTATTAAAGATTGGTTTATGTTACATGCAAACTTCACAAGACATAATTGACATAGCTGGGATATGTGATGAGTCATGATTATAATAAAAGTATTGTGCCCATCATACATAAGCAAATTAATTTTATATTAAATATAATTATTTTCATTATACGAACAAGAAACCCAACAGCAACCAGGTGTCTTCGCGAAATATCCAAAGAACAAGTATACAGAAATACGCTAGACAAAGACCAGGCTCCAGCTTCTTTAAAAACAAACTTCTTTAATAGTAAGGAACTCACACAAGCGCTTTCACCATTAGGCTACTTCAGGTGCATGAATCATCTTAGTAAGCACACCCATTTTATATCCAAAGGTATTCAGCTTAATTGGTTCTTAAAGCCATATTACTTTACATTCATTCCCTCCTAATGCATTACATAAATACATATAAAAATATATAAAGAATACTTCAACTATTTTCTACAAAAATACCAAATTCTAATGCATAACATAATATATATATAAATAAATAAAACATTTAAATAAACATATAAAAATACAAAAAAACTAAGATATAGACTATCTACATAATGGTCTATTCTTTAGAACTGGTCTCAATGGAATAACATCATTAAGGCCATGTCCTGCATTTGCCCTGAGCCTTACTATCCACTCTACTGCCTTAGTTTATGTTTTATTTCTAATGTCTCCCTTTCATTTATTTTCATTAATAATACCTAATACTCTGAATTTAAAATTGTGCTGAGTATTGTTTTTTTTTTTACATGCTTTGCAAAGCATTAGAAATATTCCCTTCCCTAATATGGTATATGTGTTCTCTTATTCTATCTTTAAGGGGTCTGTCTGTTTTACCCACGTAGAAGTTATTACATATTTGGCAATTAGCCAAATATACTACATGCCTCGTATTACAATCAGCTCTAACTTTTACATAGAATACTTTGCCTATGTCTGGATGTTTAAATTCCTTCTCTTCTGTTATATAACTACACCAAGTGCATTGCTTACATGACACTGTTCCTATTATTGACTGTGGAGCTTTCATTGCTCTACTAGTACATAAACTTCTTTTCAAGGATAAATTATTTTTAAATGTGAATTGTGGTGTTGAACTCAAAAATGTATTAATTTGTTCATCTATAGTCAGAATATTCCAATATTTATTTATAATACAGGCATATTCTCTGATATTCCTTGAATAATTAAAACATGGCCTTAGGTCCTTAGCCCCAAAGGTATTTTTACTCATTTCATTTATATGTTCTACAGTTTCTGAAAAATATGGTTTAGCTTTGTTATGTCTTAGTTCTTTTATTCAATTGGCACTTCTATTAATACTATATTCTCTATAACCCCTTTCCTTTAATTCATTCTTTGTAACATTAATTTGATGTTCAAAGTCTTTCCTTTTAGCCTTTAATCTAGAAGCTCTATAGAATTGATTTTGTGTAACATTTTTAAAGACAAATTTTGGGTCCATGCTATCATTACTCAATAATTTATTTACATGACATTCTTTTCTATACATTTTTGTACAAATTTGGTTCTCATTTTCTTTAAAAATTGTGACATCTAGAAAGTTTATTTTCTGTTTAGAATAAGTCCCTGTAAAATTAAGAAAATGTGTAGTCTTATTTAAATATAATACAAACTCTTTTAATTGTTCTATAGTGCCCCTCCATAAAAGAAAAAGGGCATCCACAAATCTACGGAAAAATATGATGTCATTATTGGATGCCCCTTTTATTATATATTAATTTTCCCATACAGCCATAACAATATTAGCATATGTATTCTCAAATGAGGTGCCCATTGCTACTCCATTTTTTTGCCAGTAGATATTTTCTCCAAACATAAAAAGATTATTTTCTAAGACCAAATATAGTAGGGCTTGTATTAATTCCATTTCATTTTTAGTATACCCACCAGCTTCAGTCATCATTTTATTGACATATTTAATCCCTACATCATTTGGAATAACAGTAAATAATGAAGTCACATCCAGTGTAACTAACAAACATTTCCCTATCCCCTGTTTCTCTTGCATATATAGGGAGTATAGGTCCTTAATGAAGCGTTCTGTATCTGTATCTTTTAAAATGGTTGCAGAAGTCTTTAAGCGGCCTCTCTCTTATTGGTAGCAGAAAGCTTAATGGCACTTTCTTTTGATTGTATATCAGTTCTAATTCCAAAAAAGCAGTTTGTTGGTTTATAGTACATATTTTCCCGTTGTTCTCTTCAGTGTTCTGATGCACTTCTGCAGTCACTACGAAATTCTTGCTTCTGGCTCCCATTGACGTCACTTCCTGTATATTCGCATTGGCCGCTTCTATATTTGTGAATGGTTCATCTATGGCGATACCAATAAGAGAGAGGTCACTGAGCAGAGGGGCAAAGAATCAACAGATGAGAGGGAGAAGTGTTACACGAGGAAAAAGGAAGCTACAGGAAGAATGAGCGAGTCCTTATATAATAAAAAAAGCATTCAGCAAAGTAAGAACTTAATAGTTAATTTATCCACGCATGTTTTAACAGTGAATGAAGTAAATGTATTACAAAAGGGACTCTCCTTCATACCAGCAATGGATAGTGACATTATTAGCCTGATTTTGGACTTAAAAATGTTTACAAGGAATTTAATGCTCAAAATGATGTTTGGTAATAATGAATATCAAGAAAATGTGTTTAAGAAACCCAGTTTATTTATACCTAAGCAGCATTCACTGATTAATGCATTTGAACAGTTGTATATAGAAGAATTTTATAAAACTTACTATGAACAGGAAAAGAAAGAAGCTAAGTGTAAATGGAATAACTTAACAGCAAATGAATACAAAGCAATGCTAGATTTACAACAGTACCCTCATATTGTAAATAGACCAGCAGATAAAGGGGGACAGGTAGTGCTGTTAGATAAAGATGTTTATGAAATGAAAATGACTGAAATGTTAAAGGACACACAATTCTATGAATGTATTAGTGATGTACAGATGCAGCAAATGATATGTAAAGTCAACAATAAGTTAAAGGAACTGCATAGTTTGGGTCTCATGGATGTTAGTCTGTTTGTTGAGATAACCAACCCCACCATTCCTATAATTCAAGGACAACCAAAAATTCATAAAAATAAGGAAAATCCCCCTATGAGAGCCATAGTAGCGGGAAGAAATTGGTGTACTGAATCCATATCCATATACTTGGAAAAGAAATTAAATCCCCTCTTAAAGACTTCTGCAACCATTTTAAAAGAAGCAGAACACTTTATTAAGGACCTATACTCCCTATATATGCAAGAGAAACAGGGGATAGGGAAATGATTGTTAGTTACACTGGATGTGACTTCATTATTTACTGTTATTCCAAATGATATAGGGATTAAATATGTCAATAAAATGATGACTGAAGCTGGTGGGTATACTAAAAATGAAATGGAATTAATACAAGCCCTACTATATTTGGTCTTAGAAAATAATCTTTTTATGTTTGGAGAAAATATCTACTGGCAAAAAAATGGAGTAGCAATGGGCACCTCATGTGCGAATACATATGCTAATATTGTTATAGCTGTATAGGAAAATTAATATATAATAAAAGGAGCATCCAATAATAACATCATATTTTTCCATAGATTTGTGGATGCCCTTTTTCTTTTATGGAGGGGCACTATAGAACAATTAAAAGAGTTTGTATTATTTTTAAATAAGACTACACATTTTCTTAATTTTACAGGGACTTATTCTAAACAGAAAATAAACTTTCTAGATGTCACAATTTTTAAAGAAAATGAGAACCAAATTTGTACAAAAATGTATAGGAAAGAATGTCATGTAAATAAATTATTGAGTAAGGATAGCATGCACCCGAAATTTGTCTTTAAAAATGTTACACAAAATCAATTCTATAGAGCTTCTAGATTAAAGGCTAAAACTGAACATCAAATTAAAGTTACAAAGAATGAATTAAAGGAAAGGGGATATAGTATTAATAGAAGTTCCAATTGAATAAAAGAACTAAGACATAACAAAGCTAAACCATATTTTTCAGAAACTGTAGAACATATAAATGAAATGAGTAAAAATACCGTTGGGGCTAAGGACCTAAGGCCATGTTTTAATTATTCAAGGAATATCAGAGAATATGCCAGTATTATAAATAAATATTGGAATATTCTGACTATAGATGAACAAATTAATAGATTTTTGAGTTCAACACCACAACTCACATTTAAAAATAATTTATCCTTGAAAAGAAGATTATGTACTAGTAGAGCAATAAAAGCTCCACAGTCAGTAATAGGAACAGTGTCATGTAAGCAATGCACTTGGTGTAGTTATATAACAACAGAGAAGGAATTTAAACATCCAGACATAGGCAAAGTATTCTATGTAAAAGTCAGAGCTGATTGTAATACGAAGCATGTAGTGTATTTGGCTAATTGCCAAATATGTAATAACTTCTACGTGGGTAAAACAGACAGACCCCTTAAAGATAGAATAAGAGAACATATATACCATATTAGGAAAGGGAATATTTCTAATGCTTTGGCAAAGCATGTAAAGGAAACCAATTCTCAGCACAATTTTAAATTCAGAGTATTAGGTATTATTAATGCAAATAAGAGAAAGGGAGACATTAGAAATAAAACAGAAACTATGAAAGTAGAGTGGATAGTAAGGCTCAGGGCAAATGCAGGACATGGCCTTAATGATGTTATTCCATTGAGACCAGTTCTAAAGAATAGACCGTTACGTAGATAGTCTATATCTTAGTTTTTTTAGTATTTTTATAAGATTATTTAAATGTTTTATTTATTTATATATATATTATGTTATGCATTAGAATTTGGTATTCTTGTAGAAAATAGTTGAAGTATTCTTTATATATTTTTATATGTATTTATGTAATGCATTAGAAGGAAATGAATGTAAAGTAATATGGCTTTAAAAACCAATTAAGCTGAATACCTTTGGATATAAAATGGGTGTGCTTACTAAGATGATTCATGCACCTGAAGAAGCCTAATGTTGACAGCGCTTGAGTGAGTTCCTTACTATTAAAGAAGTTTGTTTTTAAAGAAGCTGGAGCCTGGTCTTTGTCTAGCGTATTTCTGTATAATTATTTTCATGTCTAGGAAAATGGACACACATTAGATTGAGGTCATATGTGAAACATTAATGATATATGTTAAATAGAAAAGTTTAATTATTCAAGGATTACTAATAAATTGCTTGCGTGAAACAGGTTTACCATTATAATTTTTCTTTGGTGTTACAGTGCTAATGAAAATGTTGTGAGAAATGAGCTTCTTACATACTTTGTAAAAGCAACTTGTAGATGGATTTGTATCCTTAATCAGTTGTGTCATTATCTAAAGTTACTGCACTTACACCTTATGCCACAGAGATAGGTGTGTGACAGGTAGAAATTCACCTCTCAGTGTTGTTCAGAGTGCTGAGGAAAACACACTGTTGCTAGGCATGTTTCATTTTTTTTTTTGCAGTGAAAAGAGTTGCACACTCCTGAGTACAGAACAAATGGAAAAGACATTACAAAATTTGGCCTTCTTGCTGTACTCTGCCTGAATATTGTTGATCTCTCCATTTTATTTTGAATTGAAGCTTTTCATTTAAGGTTTGGTCACTTCTATTTTGTATCTTATTCTTGCGTTACATTTGTTTTGTTTAACAATTTCTGTTCTGTTGGACTTTTAAGAAGTCTGGACTAGGGTCAGTTAAAGTTACCAATAATTCCTTTGCAAATAGTGAATAATAACATCAGTTAATTAGTGGGAGGAGCTGAGAAACAGCATTGCTCTTTTAGTTAGAAATATCTCTATTTAACTGAAGTGTTTGTTTGGCCTGCTTGCTGTACTCTCCCCAAATAATGCTGATCTCTGGCTGCATCTTATTTTTCCCTCCAACCTACCCATGTGTTGTCGTGTTCTTAAACATGGTAGCTTTTGAATTGCTATAAATTTGATTTTGGACACTCTTCCCAGTCTCATCTCATCAGCTCATTCTACGGTGTACAGAGAGATCATTTGGGAAGGCCCACCCCTTAGTTTCTCAACCTTGAATTATCTTCTGTTTCCTCCCTTCACACTTAATAAAAAAATATTGCACTTAATTCAGCTGCTTTAATTGTTTTTGTATTCTTCTGACTTTATTACTTTATTTTGCTTTTGCTGCTTGTTCTTAAAAGTGTTGAACTGCATTTTTTCTGCTGCATTTATTACCACTTGTTAGTAGCCTGATTAAATTGTAACTGTTATTCTAAGCCTTTTGGTTTAAGCACTTGGGCTTCAGGCCATTTGTTTTATGTTAGGATATTTTATGGTATACACTTGTGGCAGGAGAGGTAGCTTACATCCTTCTAAATTGGGAATTGCTGGTTGAAGACTTAGTACGTCTGTTATACTAAAAGTGTCTTAGTTCTGGTTTAAGCACCTGGGCTTCAAGCCAGTTATTTTACATTAAGAAGGTCTGTGGTCTACACTCTTGCGGGAGGAGATGGTTGCTTCTGCCCTTCTGATCTGGAAATTGCTGATCGAAGGCTTATTGTGCCTGCTTATTTGAACTTTTTTTCCTGAAATTGGTGTAATTTGTTTGCTATAGCACAAACTAGATTCAGACCTGTTGAATGTTTATTATTTATCTATTTATTTATTTATTTGCATTTGTTTACCAGGAGGTCTACTGGGCCAGGATGAACCCATTTTCAGTAGAAGACTGGGGAGAAAAGCTCCAAAAACAAACAATGTGGTAAACTACAGAATCAAAATACAGAAATCAAGCAGTGATGGCAAAAACACTGCATTACAGAATATGTGATGCAATAAAATAGATGCTACTAGTTATACAGATTTATAAATTGAGTACTAAACCAGGTTATCTTTTGTTGGTGAGGGTTTCCCTGCACCCTAATGGCAGGAGTGTGCAGTTAGAACTCATCTAACTGCACACTCCTGCAGTTAGAACTCATCTAATTGGTGCTCAGTTTTAAGGTTTTTACTGGTTAATTGGTTAATTTGTTTAAATCAATTTGCTCTCATTTGCTATATAAGCAAATCCAAGCCATCTGCTGATCTCTGCAAAACTTAAGTAGAATTTGTCACTGCATATTACACTTTTGAACTGCATTTTTTTACCATATCACTGATAATTTTGAACTTTTTTTTTCTTGAAATTGTTATACTTTGCTGTAGCATAGACCAGATTCAGACCTGCTGAATCTAGTTCTGTTTGTATAACCTGAGCACTAAACCAGGTCATGTTTTGTTGTAGAGGGCTCCCCTGTACCCTAGTGGCAGGACTGTGCAGTTAGAACTTATCTGATTGAAGACTGCGGGAACAGGGCTCAGTTTTGAGCTTTTTATTGGTTAATTTGTTTAGATCAGTTTATGCTCATTTGCTACATAGCATCACACTAGTGCATCTTATACTGCTGCGCAACAGTGGGCACTGTTGGTGGTTATAGATGCAAACACTTTTGCCTGCAAAATTTTCCTTAGTGCTCTGCTGGTGTTCCATCAGTGAGTTCTCGTGATTGTCCCTCACTGGCAGGTGATACATTCAGCATAGCTCCTGAGGTACCAACACAGATCCTACCAATAGCCCTTGATATTTTTGTCCACTTCTTCTGTCCTTTACTTACCTGTGCCTTCCTGTCCTCTGCCTGTTTTCTGACCACATCAACTTACCTAGCATTATGGATGGACAATTTCCCACAGTTTGTTCAGCCAACCTAATCAACATGGGTACCCTGAGGCAATGTAACAATTGTCTCATATACACTGACAACCCACTTCTTCTAGTCCACACAAATTCATTATGTGAGAGGTGCATTTATATCAAGAACCTAGAATCCAGGCTCTCTCACTCACTATTCAGTCCATCTGATACTAAGCAGGTTGTCAGCATGCACGCCTCACCTTCTGCACCTACCAAACCAACAACACATAACCCTGCATATGCAGATGTTCTTACAAGAAGCTTATCTAAATATTAGAGACCTCCCAAACACAAACACAAGTATGCTTCACATAATACATCCTCTGCAGAACATAGTACACATAATATATCATACACCAGTGTCTTACCAGTCAAGCCCCTAAGACATAACACAAAAACAAACATCTTAGTCATAGGCGACTCAGTTTTGAGATTCACAGATGTCTCTCTCACCAGGTGGATAAGGAAAGGATCACATTCAACTGTCTGTCAGGTGCCAGGATCCACCACATCATACATGCACTCAAGTCTCTCAACAACAGGCACTGTTATGACTCCGTCATAGTCCATGTTGGTGTGAACAACTTGAGATGTACTTCAATAGACTATATGAAGAGAGATATGACTGAGCTCTTGGATTATGTGTCTCAGGCAGGTATGTCCCTAGCCTTAAGCAGCATTTTACCTTTGCTTAGGATGATACCTAAATACAAACACAATATGATTTACTTCAACAATTGGTTTTGTTTCTGCTGTCATTCAAAGATGATCCAGTATCTGTCAGCCTGGGATGACATGATCGACAGACCTCGATGCTTTGCAAGAGATGGTCTTCATCTGTCACCCACTGTGATTTTGGTTACTGGCTAAGGTTCTTGCCATCCCCATAGTGCCTTTTTAGGCAATGTCACAACAACAAAATTCCTGATGTAAAAATACCTCTAAAAACAACCTCAGGGTTATGCTGCTAAACACTAGGAGTCTAAACCAGAAACTGCACTCACTGGAAGCAGTCCTCACCCTGGAAGATGCTGACATTTGTGCAGTCACTGAGACCTGTTTGAAGGCTACAGAGAGCACCCACCTATACTAGGTTATATTTCCTTCCATACATTCAGACCACAAATTGAAAGTGTGAGAACTAAATAAGATTGGTTAAACAGCACAATTCCCTTGAATTACTTCAGGTGCAATTGACTGTAGGTAAGACCCCTCTTGAGGTCATTGCCAGCTATAGGACCCCCTCCATGAATCAGGACATCCACACAGCCTACTTGGATCTACTTGTGTCAATCAAGGTACAACCAAACATCCTGGTTTTGGGTGACTTTAATTACCTGTCCATAGACTGGGTAAACTATATGTGTTCTAATTCACTTGCCCAAAGGATCCTGGACTTTGCTAACTCCAATGCCCTGGACCAGCTGGTTGACACATCCACAAGGGGCTCAAACATCCTGGACCTGTTGCTCACCAACATGGGGGACCACTGCACCACCCCGAGTGTGTGGCAATCCCTGTTGAGATCTGACCACAAATCAGTCTCGCTAGAAGTAATTATAACACAAGACCTACCTCCCCCCATAGCAACAACTAGACTAAAAAACTTCTCCAAGGCCTATTACAACCTCTTACATGACAGCATAAATAGCTTCATATCCCCTCTCCCCACTGATGGAATAGACACCTGTGCTGAGTTATACACCAATGCTTTATACAAGCGCCTGTATAATTGTATTTACTCTGCCGTACTTGATAGAACCAAAGCAAGATCTTCAAAGAAAATCAAACCTGCCTGGTGTACAATTACCATTAATAGGCTATACAAATACAATAGGAGAAAGAAATTGCTGTCTAAGAGTAGGAGGAAACTGTCTCAAAACTGGAAACACTTCCTCCTCAATTTAAACATGCAAATAAGACTCCAAAGCTAACTACTAAGGATAGCCACAAGGCATTCTTTAGTTACATCCTTAACCTCAAAGGTAAGGCCTAAATTTGCACTGAACTTGTAGTTAATGATAACATCTGTCCCCCACCTAGTATCTCCAAGGCTCAGGTCTTAAATGCCCTCTCCAAGGCTAAAAACACAGCCTCTGTGGGACCAGACAACATCCCATGTTGTGTTCTACATGGGTTAAAACAGGAATTAGCATAACCATTGAGCATGCCTTTCAATCACAGCCTAAGCACTGGCTTCATCCCACAGGAATGGAAAACAGCTACTGTCATCCTTTTGCACAAAGGAAGTGTATCCACGGACCCCGCGACTATAGGCCCATTAGCCTGACCAGCCTTATCTGCAAGGCCATGGAACAAATCATCATAGACCTTATTAACAAAGATATATGAACTCTCCAAATGCTTGATCCCACCCTGTTTGGCTTTGTCAATTAGAGATCATGCCTGTTAAACTTGGTGGACTTCTTCAAGTCAGTCACCAATGCCCTAGATAAGGGCAAATCTGTTCATACAGTCTACCTAGACTTAGCCAAGGACTTTGACACAATCCCTCACTCAGGCATCATTAATAAACTCACCCAGCTGGGTATCAACCCATATATTGTCAGATGGGTTGCAAACTGGCTCACTGATAGAAATCATATAGTCAAAATAGGGAACTCCACCTCCACCAACAGACCTATAACCTGTGGTGTTCCACAGTGATCAGTTCTGGGACCCCTACTGTTAAGAATCTACTTGTCTGAAGTACAGGCTAAAACTAAAGGACTGTGGCTGACAAAGCTTGCTGAATCTACTTGTCTGAAGTACAGACTAAAACTAAAGGACTGTGGCTGACAAAGTTTGCTGATGACTGCCAGCTGGGAGAGATCATTGAAACCCCTAGCAATGTCAACATCCTACAAGAAAGTCTTATGCAGACTAATGACTGCTGCCAAAGTCATAGTCTTAAACTTAATGCAAAAAAAATGCATTATCATCTCCTTCGGCAAAGGTGATGTTCCTGAAGACTACTACATCAATAGCAATGCCCTAAGCACACAGTCAGTAGTGAGAGATCTGGGCACACAGGTTGACAGCAACCTTAACTTTGATCACCATGTCTCCACAGTGGTAAGAAGGGCATTTTATATTGCTCATCTCATAAGTAAGGGCATTGCATCCAGAGAAAAAGATGTGATAACCCCCCCCCCGTACTCTTCCCTCATCAGGCCAATAATACAGTACAATGGTCCCTTTGGTATGTTCCTTTCCAAACACCTGCAGCAATTGGAGAGACCACAAAGGTTCCTTACAAAGAAAATTCAGGGCCTTCAAGATCTGTCTTATGCGGACAGACTGAAATCATTGTCACTTTACTCTGTGTCGTACAGACTGCTCAAAGGCGACCAGTGCCTTACATATAGAACAATCTCTGCTGTATCTTTAATGGAAATGCTGCACATTCACAAGTCAAATGGTACATGGCTCACTTGTTCAAAGGACCTTAACCTGGTATATGACATAAACAGAACTTGCTGGAGAGACAGATTTGTCTCACAGAGGTTGCCCCACCTTTGGAACAAACTTCCTATTCATTTTAACAAAGCCCCTCTTTGGCTCTATTTAAGCACAATTTGGATGATTAGATGAATAACTGGAAATTCACTCCAGGGGTACCATCTGTGCCCCTCTTGGACAGGGGCAAAAGGTGCTGATTTTAGTGTCTGCTTGAACCAGACACCCTTGAGAACATGGGTTGAACTTGGCTAGGCTTATAAGGGCCCTGGAGCCGTTAGCCTAGTAACCTCCTATGATCCTATAAAATAAATAACTGATAGATAAAAAAGCCAAAAGTAAATAACATGCAATGAATAGGTATATGTAGCAATGACCAGAGTAAGAAGGGCAGTCAAGTGAAACATAATCCTTCTCACATCAGCTTGCAACATCAGATGTACTTTGTGGAACACGTTATCAGACTTGTAGTTGTTGACAAATAATGTGTAAGTGGAGAGACAAAAGATCACATGTGCTAGCAACAATGACAGTTGCTTTTCAAATGATAACGCAATGTTATCATAAAATGTTATTAAATGTGTATTCAGACCTCCCCTATGTAAAATTATTAATTAAGTGGATTAAAACTATGTATCACATGCCCGTTTTCTCTAAGCTCACTGCACTTACACCTTGTGCCACACAGAAGGTTACCTGTCAGGCATATTTTCTTTCCTGCATACTACCTAGAGTGCTGACAACCACTCAATGCCTCTGGGCTGGTTTCTGCTACAAAAGGCAGCCTAAACAAACTTTTTCACTTTTTTTCTTAACTGTGAAAGTGAATTACAAACTGCCAGGGGGTGGGCAAATGCAGAAGGCAATATTTATCAGAAGCATTCAAACAGCTATTTGGAATAACAGCTTGAATCACATTGTATATGTAGCAATGAAAACAGTTAGCAGTGCATTACAGTGCTATATTTCAGCTTTCTCAGATCTTATTGCCACATCCGTACTGTCCTGTATGTGTTATGATATCAGGACTTTAGTTAATGCCAGGGAATGAAAAAGGGCTCGGAACAAGGAACAAAAGAAATGCTTTCATTGATCATACAGCATGCATAATTAATATTTACATCATTTCAAATTACTTTTCTGTCTGTCAGTTTTAGTCAGTACTAACCTTATTTGAGTTTCCCAAATCAACACATTCATTCAACAAAATGAGTGCCATGATTTGCTATGAACTCCCTCAATAAAATGATCTGGGAAGAGGGTTTCGATCCCGGCATCACCTGTACTGTTTCTCTAATCTCAATAGCTTTCCACATTATGCCACAGAGGCAGATGTAAGAAAAACTTTAATTTCTCCACTCAGTACTCTTCAGACTGCTGATGGAAGTGCAACAATGCCAGTCTTCTTTGCGCTATTGCTAGCAGTCTGAAATTAAATTTGTCAGATTTCACCTTGAGCAGTAAAATGTAGTTCAATGCTACTGACCATTGCCATTCAATGGAGTGCAATGCCAGATGGAGTGCAAATGACACAAAGAAACAAAAAAGGGTAGATCAAATACTTTAAATCTACATTTTATATGTTTAAGCAACTTTGTTATCTTGCAAAAGGGACCTTTATGGATTTGATCCCTCAAACAAGGGTATTGAGAGCAATCATTTAGGAGTATTTCCTATAGCTGCCACAGACAAATGCATATCTCGGCAAGTTTAATAAGAGTGTAGATGTAATAATAATATGACATTATATGAAGTCATATTAAAAGTGCAACTGAAACAAGTTATGAAATTTGTCCTCTTTCATTTGACAGTAAATGTCTGGATCATACCGCTGAACCTCTTAGCTCAAGAAATGTGGACAAAGCAAAAAATATTTGGGGAACAAAGCCCCATAAACAGATGCATATTTTAAATACTGGTCTTATAAACTTTGAAAATTCCCAGAATAAAAGGTTTTGTGTTAGCGTTCATTTTCTGAAGGAATATGAAGTCTTAAACTCTAAAGCAGGAGTGTCCAACCCGCGGCCTGCGGGCCACATGCAGCCCTCAGAGCTCTTCCATGCGGCCCGCGACCCTTAAATTTAACTTTAATTTTAATTTAACTTTTTTTCCATGTGTTTACACGTCCACATACTTTTGTTGTTCTGCGCATGCGCCAACTTTCTTTTTTTTTACGTTTTTTTCATACCAGCGTCTTTCCGCTGGTATGCGCATGTGCGAAAACACCGTTCGGTCGTTTTTTATAGTTCTGGTGAAGGTAGGAGCGAGATCGTGGAGAGAGGATTAATTTTATTTCGGAGTACAGTACACACTGACTACACTACAACATAGCAAAAGGTAAGCTAAGTAATTTTGTGAGTTTACACTACATCACTTATGTAACGAGAGCATTTGATGTGTAGACGTAAATTAGTGAAGGCAATTATTTCAACAGGAGCGTTTCGGATTCTGCAGTGTATGGCAAGGTTATAACGTTAAATTAGGGTTGCACTAGTCTAGTGTGCTTTGCGATACGTTTTGTAACACAGATGTGCCGTTGCATTTGGGAAGCTACACCAGTCGTGATCAGGGACAGTAAGGCACAGGTGTTTCACTCTGTGATGTCCGTTAGTAGTGCTTTAATGAAAGCTTGGAAGCATCAAGTGACATCTCATTTGGGGGCTACCTGTTGATTTAAACGTGTGGATGTTTTTTCTTTGAGCTGAAAGTTGGGTCTGGGAAAGGGCTGCTACCTTGGGCTTTGGAGTGTGTTAAAAGACTTCATTTTTCCTGAATTGTGCTGTGTGAACTGAACCTTGCTATTGAGAAGCAGTTAAGGTACTCTGTCTTGTTTTGAAGCTGCAAAGTCATGTGGGCTGAAGTTTTGGTTTATGTCTCACTTAATAAACCTTGTGATTTTACATATGTACTGTCTCTGATGTATTAATAAATTTCACTTGCCTGCATAGAAAAATGTCAGGTTAGATGGGAAAATAACCTGGAGATATCCAAACAGCCCAGACCTATGCATTAATGTATGGAGAATAATAAGCTAGTAGTGCTTTGTTTTCTACCAGTCTACAGTTCTATCCCAATACAACCATGCATTATTCTGAAGCATACACACAGAAGCATATACAAAGTTAAGTTCAGCTTTTAGAATGCAAGTGTTCTACAGAAATGTACAGAAAAATGTTGGCATTGAGTAGGTAACCTGGATAGATATTAAAACTGCAAGAAAACTCTATCTATGCACTACTAACACAGAGCCTGTAAATTTTAAAATATAATAGCGTGGAATGAAAGACCTTCATAGCAGGATAGATGGGACTGGGCCAGTGATGCAACACTTAGCTGCACCATGGCTTTAAGTTTAAGCAAAGACAGCTCATTTTCCTGCATGGGCCTGTGTTGCCAGGATAGAGACATACTTTTATTTCTGGTTTGATAACACATTTGTTAGCTTTGTAAAATATGTAACAGAAAAACTGCACTGTGAAATGACTTGTATTTTTGTATGTAATTTAACCTGCAATATGTGTATTTCTGTGGTGTGAAGACATGGGAAAGTACAGTTGTGTAAAATCTTACCATAATGGTAGATGTCCTTGACTTCACTGCGACAGTATTCTTAACTATATGGAGATTCCCTGCCACAAAAGCCTGACATCCGGCCAGTCTTCAAGGAGCTCTGAATTTAAAAAGGTATGTCAAACATCACAGTACACACCCTGCATAATGGAGGGCATAAAGATGACGTTCAGGCTTACCAAAAACAGAACTGATTGCACCAGGAGGAACACCAGTCCTAGGAACCCAAGAGGTAATCTGTACAGTGTACATCCTGGAAGGTAAAGAACTATGGGGGGGTGGAGGAAGGGAGTGAATACTGTAATAGTGAAGGCAAGGACACCTACCATTATGGTAAGATTTTACACAACTGTACTATGTCCTTATATTCACTGCTGCAGTATGGGAGAGTGCCAAAGCTCAAGAGGAAACTAGGGAGGAGGAAGGGTCAGAAGAAACCGCTAAAAAAAAATGAAGCCATTTGACACAATACCCCACTCTGGCATTGTTGACAAACACAGGAGGTTGGGTACAAACCCATATGTCACCCGGTGGATAGCCAGCTGGCTTACAGACAGGCCCCAGGAAGTTGGAATTGGGGAGTCCACCTCTACAAAGAGGCCAGTCACAAGTGTAGTCTCTCTGGTATCAGTCCTTGGACAGCTCCTTTTTGGTATTTACTTCTGAGAAATCGAGGCTGACAGTGGTCTGTGGCTGACTGAATGAATTTGTAGATCGCAACTTAGGAGCGGTCATTGAATCTCACACTGACACAAATGTTCTCCAGGAGCAGCTGACACACACAGACGACTGGTATTAAAGCCATGGACTAAAACTATAAATGTCAAGAAAAGCATAATGGTATCCTTTGGGAGGTCATAAACTAAGATGTTAGATTTAACTGTTTTTTTAATAATTAGAATGAGATATTGAATTTTAGGGCAAATATTATGCATTTATTAATTTATTTATTGTTCAAATTCACCTACAATACAGCCAGTGGGCTGACTTTGTATTAGTCCGCATAAACCTGGGGTCTTTTGCTCTTTAGTTTATGATGCGTCGTTTTTTTGCTCTTCAGTTAATGTGAGAGACCTTTTTTTTTTTTTTTTCTGTTGACTCAATGCGGCCCTTGCAACTGAAAAGGTTGGACACCCCTGCTCTAAAGTCTGTCATTATTTAATTAATTCAATCCTTAGTGATTTGCTAAAAACCACAGATTTTATGAGGAACGGACCAAAAATATGAGGCAAAAATCTGGATATTCTGTGGATATCTGTACAGTTGAGTGGTATGGTCTGGATGATTCGGATACTGCAAATAGAATACCTATGTACTCACACCATATTAAACAAATACTGCAAATACTGTGGGTGTTTCCTTTTCTTTCTGTATGGTGCCTCATTCCCTTATCTATGCTTTCATAATGGCAACTCTATCACTGTTTTATTGTCATATGTTAGCTTTACCAATTCTTAAAGTACTCCCATGAATATCAACAACATTTCTTACTAAGGGGCAGTAACTGTGGTCATTAAGGCCAACATTTGAATGTTAGGACTGTCAATCTCCTAAATCACTCTATATACTTTCAGACTTTTTGGTACGTCTCTTCTCCTTGACACACCCTCAGCAGGTGTAGATCATAAAGAGGAGACTGGGAAAGCTGATGGTTCCTGCAGTCAGAGTAATATTAGATACCTATAGCCAGCTTTAAGCACCAGCAAACCTTATTTTGTAAACATGTCTATAAAACCAACGAAAGTTAGTACAGCTATTTTGTATACTTAATAAATGAGGTGGGTAATAATAACTAGTATTTATATCTCCTTTAATATTTAAAGATATCTCTTTTTATAGTAACAGTGTTTTATCAAGTAACAGGCTTCACAATTCCATTAAATATGTTACCACTAACATACTGCCCCTGGCTTAGTTAAACCCTGCTGGTGGGCATTCTGTCCATTAAAACTAACAACATAGCCAGCTCTAGGTACCTCCAATACCCATGACTGCAATGGGGCCCTTAATCATCCTTGACTGTGTGAGGGCCTACAAAAGCTGCTGCTGCCTTACCTCTCAACCATACCAAATTCCTTAGCATTTATCGGTTTTGAGGTCCAGATAATGGGGTGCCACAAATTCCTGAGTGGCCCCTTTTATTCCCAAATTTCCTGACGTATGTAATGATGTCAGCTTCATGAGCAGCCTGCCAGCATTGGCTGAGGGGTGGTGCTGCTGCATTTATTGATGATATAGAAAAGGACCATTCCATTCTTTCTGGTCTTGCAAATGCTGCATTGTATGTTTCTGGTTGATGTGTGCGTGTGTTTCTTTCTGGTCGCTGTGTGCGTGTGTGTGTTTCTTTCTGGTCGCTGTGTGCATGTGTGTGTTTCTTTCTGGTCGCTGTGTGTTTCTTTCTGGTCATTGTGTGTGTGTGTGTGTGTGTGTGTGTGTGTGTGTGTGTGTGTGTGTGTGTGTGTGTGTGTGTGTGTGTGTGTGTGTGTGTTTCTTTCTGGTCGCTGTGTGTTTCCTTCTGGTCGCTGTGTGTGTGTTTCTTTCTGGTCACTGTGTGTGTGTGTTTCTTTCTGGTCGCTGTGTGTGTGTTTCTTTCTGCTGTGTGTGTTTCTTTCTGCTGTGTGTGTGTTTCTTTCTGCTGTGTGTGTGTGTGTTTCTTTCTGCTGTGTGTGTGTAGAACTGAAGAAATGCTTGAAACCACCACGAAAATAAAATAAAATAGATTTATTGTTGAACAGAAACAAGCGCTTTCACGCAATATAAATTGCGCTTCCTCAGGTTACAAATTACAAGGATAAAATGAACATCTTTTATAGTAAAACCTTATTTTCAATTATGCAATTAAATCAAGCATAAATTAATTAGTAACATCATTACATAATTAGTAAAGAATTCAACAGCAGTATAGCAACGATCAGGTTAGTTTTCAGCCAGGAACCTGAAAGCCACTTGGAAAAAGCACAGTTAAAATTTTTAAAACCTGATAACGTTTATGTAGATATAAAGCTTTACATTGAATAAAGCTTCAAAGAACAAACCATCATCAAATATTAGCAGCTTACCATAATGGTGCGATTTTACACAACCTACCTTATGTCCTTATATTCACTGCTGCAGAAGGGAGAGTGCCAAAGCTCAAGAGGAAACTAGGTGGGAGGAGGAAGGGTCAGAAGAAACCGCTAAAATGAAGCCATTTGACATAATACCCCACTCTGGCATTGTTGACAAACACAGGAGGTTGGGTACAAACCCATATGTCACCCGGGTGGATAGCCAGCTACTACAGGACAGCAGGCCCCAGGAAGTTGGAATTGGGGAGTCCACCTCTACAAAGAGGCCAGTCACAAGTGTAGTCTCTCTGGCACGTCCTTGGACAGCCTTTTTGGTATTTACTTCTGAGGAAATCGAAAGGTTGACAGTGGTCTGTGGCTGACTGAATGGAATTTGTAGATCGCAACTTAGAGCGTCATTGAATCTCACACTGACACAAATGTTCTCCAGGAGCAGCTGACACACACAGACGACTGGTGGCTAAAGCCATGGACTAAAACTATAAAATGTCAAGAAAAGCATAATGGTATCCTTTTGGGAGGCTTCATAAACCAAGATGCGTTAGATTTAACTGTCGTTTTTTAATAATTAGAATGAGATATTGAATTTTAGGGCAAATATTATGCATTTATTAATTTATTTATTGTTCAAATTACCTACAATTACAGCCAGTGGGTTGATTCTTGTATTAGTCCGCGATAAACCTGGGGTCTTTTGCTCTTTTAGTTTATGATGCTGCGTTTGCTCTTCAGTTAATGTGAGAGGACCTTTTTTTTTTTTTCTGTTGACTCAATGCGGCCCTTGCAACCCCGAAAAAAGGTTGGACACCCCTGCTCTAAAGTCTGTCATTATTTAATTAATTCAATCCTTAGTGATTTGCTAAAAACCAAGGTGAGATTTTAAGGGAGGAACGGACCAAAAATATGAGGCAAAAATCTGGATATTCTGTGGATATCTGCATACAGTTGAGTGGTAGTGGTCTTGGATGATTCGGATACTGCAAATAGAATACCTATGTACTCACAATTCATATTAAAACAAATACTGCAAATACTGTGGGTGTTTCCTTTTCTTCTCTTGTATGGTGCCTCATTCCCTTATCTATGCTTTCTATAATGGCAACTCTATCACTGTTTTATTGTCATATGTTAGCTTTACCAATTTCTAAAGTACTCCCATGAATATCAACAACATTTCTTACTACTAAGGGGCAGTAACTGTGGTCATTAAGGCCAACATTTGAATGTTAGGACTGTCAATCTCCTAAATCACTCTTATATACTTTCAGACTTTTTGGTAACGCCTCTTTCTCCCTGGACACACCCCTTTCAGCAGGTGTAGATCATAAAGAGGAGACTGGAAAGCTGATGGTTCCCAGTCAGAGTAATATTAGATACCTATAGCCAGCTTCTTTAAGCAATCAAAGCAAACCTTATTTTGTAAACATGTCTATAAAACCAACGAAAAGTTAGTACAGCTATTTTGTATACTTAATAAATGAGGTGGGTAATAATAACTAGTATTTATATCTCCTTTAATATTTAAAGATATCTCTTTTATAGTAACAGTGTTTTATCAAGTAACAGGCTTCACAATTCCATTAAATATGTTTCACCACTAACATACTCGCCTCTGGCTTAGTTAAACCTGCTGGTGGCATTCTGTCCATTAAAACTAACAACATAGCCAGCTCTAGGTACCTCCAATACCCATGACTGCAATGGGGCCCTTAATCATCCTTGACTGTGTGAGGGGCTCACAAAGTGCTGCTGCCTTTTACCTCTCAACCATACCAAATTCCTTAGCATTTATCGGTTTTGAGGTCCAGATAATGGGGTGCCACAAATTCTGAGTGGCCCCTTTATTCCCAAATTTCCTGACGTGATGTAATGATGTCAGCTTCATGAGCAGCCTGCCAGCATTGGCTGAGGGTGCAGTGCTGCTGCATTTATTGATGATATAGAAAAGGACCATTCCATTCTTTCTGGTCTTGCAAATGCTGCATTGTATAAGTTTCCTGGTTGATGTGTGCGCAGTGTTTTCTTTCTGGTCGCTGTAAAAGGCGTGTGTGTTTTTCTGGTCGCCAGTGTGCATGTGTGTGTTTTCTGGTCGCTGTGTGTTTCTTTCTGGTCATTGTGTGTGTGTGTGTGTGTGTGTGTGTGTGTGTGTGTGTGTGTGTGTGTGTGTGTGTGTGTGTGTGTGTGTGTGTGTTTCTTTCTGGTCGCTGTGTGTTTCTCTTCTGGTCGCTGTGTGTGTGTTTCTTTCTGGTCACTGTGTGTGTGTGTTTCTTCTCTGGTCGCTGTGTGTGTGTTTCTTTCTGCTGTGTGTGTGTTTCTTTCTGCTGTGTGTGTGTTTCTTTCTGCTGTCTGTGTGTGAGTTTCTTACTGCTGTGTGTGTGTACAACTGAACAAATGCTTGGAACCAGCACTTAAAATAAAATAAAATAAATTTATTGTTGAACAGAAACAAGCGCTTTCACGCAATATAAATTGCGCTTCCTCAGGTTACAAATTACAAGAATAAAATGAACATCTTTTATAGTAAAACCTTATTTTCAATTATGCAATTAAATCAAGCATAAATTAATTAGTAACATCATTACATAATTAGTAAAGAATTCAGCAGCAATATAGCAACGATCAGGCTAGTTTTCAGCCAGGAACCTGAAAGCCACTTGAAAAAGCACAGTTAAAATTTTTAAAACCTGGTAACGTTTATGTAGATGTATAGCTTTACATTGAATAAAGCTTCAAAGAACAAACCATCATCAAATATTAGCAGCTTACCATAATGGTATCTATAAATTGCGTTAATCATTTTAGGAAACCATGCCCATATTTGGAAAACTCATACTGAGCTTGTCGCCATTAATTAAATTGCATAAGACACTTAGTTAATTTATAATTAATAGGCGTATCATCCGTATTCCATTCCTAAGGAAATGCTGCCCATATAAGGCAAGCAGTAAATCCAAGGTATTGCTTATATAAAGCGCAATCTCATATAGCGCAACAGGACGAAGCGATATTAAATAAATAACTTCTTTCTTCTATGATACTAACAAGCACATAATCCTAGTATTAGGTGCCGCAAAAAGAAGTAATATTAGATAAATAGCTTATTTCTTTTATAAACTAATAAGCACACGATACTAGCGCTAAATGCCGCAAAGTATAATTACATGAGACATAGAATAGCTATTTTGATTATAGCAAAACTATTTCTAACTGGTGGTCTCGCTTAAGATAAAGTGGTCAAAGCCAAAATAAACAGTCAAATCAATGCTGGACTGCAACTAGAAACTAAAAAATAAGTAAAACAAATCAATACCATTTCAATTCCTATATGCAAAATCGTTATTGAAACCTCACACAATGCCATGATCACAGTATTCTTGGTAAAATGACATCATTTGTTTGATGCCAAGTGATGTTCACAGGCTACTAAGCATAATATATAAAAGATGTGTAAAATTAGCTGATAAAATAGTCTAATAAAAATGGTGGACCTATGGGGTCAAGACAACAATATACAGTTATATCTAAGGAAAAACATTAACATGTCAAAATGACAAATACGATTATAAATAGGCCATTTCATTTTTGATTTTAGCTAAAATACTTGTTGCATTTGGTCATTAGAAATACTAATGACAGAACAGCAAGTCAGGTGGGACCTTGCAAAACTGGTCGGATATTAACAACTGTGTTTAAGCCTGGTGGTATATGGGCTTTTAGCTTTAGTATCCATCTGAGTTCGAAGGTTTCCAAGGTGTTCATATGGTCACCTTCCCTTCTATTCGGATCTATTACTTGTAGGACCTGAAATGCAAAGCTATGTTTAGGATAGGTATTGCAATGCATGGCCAACGCATTAGTGTTACTATTTCTTCTTATCTCGTAGACATGGTTGTAAATTCTATCTCTGAGTCTACGTGAAGTCAGGCCCACATAGTAGCTATCACAAAGGTTGCAAGTAGCTAGGTAGATGACATTTCTAGTATTACAGGTTGCATAAAACATACATTTTGTATTAAGTTCAACACTTAAGGCATTAGTACTATTTTTCTTAATAATATATCCGCAAAGCGAACATTTTCCACAAGGAAATGTCCCTGTTTTCAATTGAGACCTGATATCAATGGATGTAATGTTAAGTTTTTCTTTGCATAGCAACCTTTTTAAGTTTAAACAATTCGTGTACCTAAAAGCTGGCTTGTCACTAAGTAATTCTGACACTGTCTTGTCTGATAGCAGGATTTTCCAATTGCCTTTCACTATGTTGGTTAAGTGCTGCGCATCGCTAGTATATTTTATGTCATATTGTATTTTCTGAAAAACATTCTTCATTAAATTGGGTCTAAACAATTTTTTAGTCTGAGGGGTGATATCTTCCATAATGGATTTCAACACATCATCTACTAATTTCAGTGGATAACCCCTAGATAGAAAATGTTTCTTCTGTGTATTAATTAAATCCAAAGCATCTGAATGGTCACTACATATTCTCAATATCCTGCTAATTTGATTCCTTACTATATTATGAAAAATATAACATAGATGTAAACTACTGTAATGAAGGATCCCATTCTTCCAGCAGGCTTTTCTATAAAGTGTCGTTGTTAATTCACATTTAATATTTTTCTTAATAGTAATATCCAGGAAATTGATAGTAAGCTTGGACGACTCAAAAGTAAAATTAAAAAAGGAAGTAGTGCTATTCATATAGCTAATAAAGGAATTTAAAGTGGCTTCATCCCCATTCCATAAAATTAAAATGTCGTCTATAAAGCGTCTATATAAGACGACATATTTAAATCTGGGGTCATTAAATATGAATTCCTTTTCCCACTCTAGAACAACAAGGTTGGCATATGCATTAGCACAGGGGGTGCCCATGGCCACCCCCCATGTCTGTGCATATACCTGATTTTCATAAAGAAAGATGTTATTGTTAAGGACTAGGTCCAACATACAGCATATGTTCATGATTTCAATATTGTCTAGTTTTAACTCTGTCATGTGGGTTCTTATTGCATTTATGCCATACTCATTAGGAATATTGGTGAAAAGGCTTTCAATATCCAATGTTACTAGCCTAGTGTCATGTTTTATATTATCTTTCACCGAATCTAATTTTAAGTCATCTAGCAAACTAAAAGAGTCTAACAGTATGGTCGGTATTTTCTTAACATATAATCCCAATTTGGTTTGTATGTATAAAGATATATTTTGTGTTACCCAATGGTCACCTGATACAATGGGACGTAGTGGAGGTGGGTGTTTACCTTTGTGTAACTTAGGTAACCCTTTGATTAAAGGTATCAAAGGAAAATCTATTGTCAAAAAATCATAGAGAGATTTGTCAATAGATCTGGTCATTAACATGTCATATAGAGTATCCGAGACATACTGTATAATTGATTTTACTTGAGATTTCTCTATTTCTCTGTAGGCCTTATCATTATTCAACATACTCAGCATTAGCTGTCGGTAGAAGGTTGTATCCATGGCAACTATGCCCCCACCCTTATCTGCTGGTTTAAAAACAAGGCTAGGGTCATTACAAAGGTTTTTCAGCTCAGATCCCTCTATTTCACTTAGGTTGAAAAAATTGTTCTTTTTTTCATGACGATCATAATAAAGGTAAAAGTCCCGTTCACATGTTTTCAGAAAACTTTCGACAGATTGTACAGGTGGAGGCATAAAGACGCTTTTTTTCCTGCAAACAGTAACATCACCAAAATTGCTTGCTGAATTAGATATATTATCCTTAAATAGCACCTTGAGGGAAAGTTTCCTACAAAACTTTCGCAAACCTATTAAAGTGTCAGAAATGGTACTAAATCTTGAAGGGATGAATGATAAACCCCTATTTAATATATCTTGTTCAATTGGAGTAAAAGATCTGACTGATAAATTAAAAAACAAACAGTTTATATTTTCATCCTTCTTCGTTGTTCTTGTGTCTCTCCAGATAGTTTCCTTTTTCCCCTTCCCCGACTGGTGGAACGAGTACGCACTGCTTCCTTGTAGGGGAGAGGAAAATTTAGGGGCAGAGGTGCCATAAACTTCTTGTTAGGACCACCTGTTTTAGATTTCGCTCCCAGGGTACTGTGTGGTATTAATCCCTGCTGGTTGCAGGGTACAGAAGCTACAGGTGTATCCGATGGGTCAGATATCTCATTAGTGACACTGTCCAGATGCTGTCTGTTATTAATCACATCATTTTGTGCAGTCACAATGTCAATAGTAGTAGAACTAGAGGCTGTTACTGTAGGTTCAATATGTGGCTTGTTGTTATAACCAAATCTCGGCCATATGAAAATACGGCCGAGTGAAAAATCTTCACAGTCACGTTTCAGTTTTTTAATTTTAATCTGTTCCAATTTACTACTATATAGAGACAACTGTCTATTCATAGCTTGTATTTTAGATTTGCAAAATTCAGTCTGATAATTAGTGGTAAGTAAATTGTACTGTTCCTCTACCTTAGTAAGAAGCTCCGCTTCAATCGGTGTAAAGTAATCCAGTAATAACTGAATGTATCTATTTCCAAAGTCGATATTTAGTTTTTGCCACTGCCGAAGTAACTCAGGTTGGCTATCCCCATAAGTCGGCATGCACAAAACACGCATGCCGTGGGGGATAACCTTGAAGTGCTGACATGCTTGTAGGTGCCTTCTCTGCCAGACTAGCCTATGCAGGCGATACAGGTCATTTTCTAAGGCTCTCAGGCTTCCGAAGAACTCATACATATTTTCATTCGTAGTAGATGGACTAGTACAAGTTTCAGCGTTGATGTCCATATGCAATAAAGGGTTATCTTTCTGATAGAAAAGGCAGTTCCAATTCTCGTTGGTCATCATACTTACTGGGTTGTAGTCCAATTCAATGTTCTGTGTATCCATCGTGTGAGAACCGGTCAGGAGCAAAAAGATAAAAACCAACAGCAAAAAGCAGAGACCGATCATCCAAAGGTTTCTTACATCAAAGGTAGAGGAGCAGAACTGAAGAAATGCTTGAAACCACCACGAAAATAAAATAAAATAGATTTATTGTTGAACAGAAACAAGCGCTTTCACGCAATATAAATTGCGCTTCCTCAGGTTACAAATTACAAGGATAAAATGAACATCTTTTATAGTAAAACCTTATTTTCAATTATGCAATTAAATCAAGCATAAATTAATTAGTAACATCATTACATAATTAGTAAAGAATTCAACAGCAGTATAGCAACGATCAGGTTAGTTTTCAGCCAGGAACCTGAAAGCCACTTGGAAAAAGCACAGTTAAAATTTTTAAAACCTGATAACGTTTATGTAGATATAAAGCTTTACATTGAATAAAGCTTCAAAGAACAAACCATCATCAAATATTAGCAGCTTACCATAATGGTATCTATAAATTGCGTTAATCATTTTAGGAAACCATGCCCATATTTGGAAAACTCATACTGAGCTTGTCGCCATTAATTAAATTGCATAAAACACTTAGTTAATTTATAATTAATAGGCGTATCATCCGTATTCCATTCCTAAGGAAATGCTGCCCATATAAGGCAAGCAGTAAATCCAAGGTATTGCTTATATAAAGCGCAATCTCATATAGCGCAACTGGACGAAGCGATATTAAATAAACAACTTCCTTCTTCTATGATGCCAGCAAGCACACAATCCCAGTATTAGGTGCCGCAAAAAGAAGTAATATTAGATAAATAGCTTAATTCTTTTATAAACTAATAAGCACACGATACTAGCACTAAATGCTGCAAAGTATAATTACATGAAACATAGAATAGCTATTTTGATTATAGCAAAACTATTTCTAACTGGTGGTCTCGCTTAAGATAAAGTGGTCAAAGCCAAAATAAACAGTCAAATCAATGCTGGACTGCAACTAGAAACTAAAAAATAAGTAAAACAAATCAATACCATTTCAATTCCTATATGCAAAATCGTTATTGAAACCTCACACAATGCCATGATCACAGTATTCTTGGTAAAATGACATCATTTGTTTGATGCCAAGTGATGTTCACAGGCTACTGAGCATAATATATAAAAAGATGTGTAAAATTAGCTGATAAAAATAGTCTAATAAAAATGGTGGACCTATGGGGTCAAGACAACAATATACAGTTATATCTAAGGAAAAACATTAACATGTCAAATGACAACACGATTATAAATAGGCTATTTCATTTTTGATTTTAGCTAAAATACTTGTTGAAAAAGCCATTTGGTCATTAGAAATACTAATGACAGAACAGCAAGTCAGGTGGGACCTTGCAAAACTGGTCGGATATTAACAACTGTGTTTAAGCCTGGTGGTATATGGGCTTTTAGCTTTAGTATCCATCTGAGTTTGAAGGTTTCCAAGGTGTTCATATGGTCACCTTCCCTTCTATTCGGATCTATTACTTGTAGGACCTGAAATGCAAAGCTATGTTTAGGATAGGTATTTTTGTGCATGGCCAACGCATTAGTGTTACTATTTCTTCTTATCTCGTAGACATGGTTGTAAATTCTATCTCTGAGTCTACGTGAAGTCAGGCCCACATAGTAGCTATCACAAAGGTTGCAAGTAGCTAGGTAGATGACATTTCTAGTATTACAGGTTGCATAAAACATACATTTTGTATTAAGTTCAACACTTAAGGCATTAGTACTATTTTTCTTAATAATATATCCGCAAAGCGAACATTGTGTGTGTGTGTGTGTGTTTCTTTCTGCTGTGTGTGTGTGTGTGTGTTTCTTTCTGCTGTGTGTGTTTCTTTCTGCTGTGTGTGTGTGTTTCTTTCTGCTGTGTGTGTGTGTTTCTTTCTGCTGTGTGTGTTTCTCTGGTGTGTGTGTGTGTGTGTGTGTGTGTGTGTGTGTGTGTGTGTGTGTGTGTGTGTGTGTGTGTGTGTATTTCTTTCTGTGTGTGTGTGTGTGTGTGTGTGTGTGTGTGTGTGTGTGTGTGTGTGTGTGTGTGTGTGTGTGTGTGTGTGACTGTGTGTGTGTGTGTGTGTGTGTGTGTGTGTGTGTGTGTGTGTGTGTGTGTGTGTGTGTGTGTGTGTGTGTGTGTGTGTGTGTGTGTGTGTGTGAAATGCCCCAGTTAGGTATACTTGGAGGTTAGGGTTACTCAGGCTCAAACCCTGTACCTTAGGTACAAGAAGCAAGACCCTGAGTTCTCTACCCATACCACTACTTCTGATTGAATGAGTTATAGCTCTCAACTGTGCACATTTTCACAGAACGTCTGGAATATTTGGCTCATACGTTTGGTCTATTCTTCTTAAAATTTAGGAGGTGCAGTGGTAGCATTTTCACCTCACAACAAGAGGTTCTCTGGTTCAATTCTTGGCTGAAGTGCCTTCTATGCAGAGTCTGCATGTCCTCCCTGCATTTGTGTGGGTTTCCTCTGGGTGCTCTGGTTTCCTCCCACTATACAGAGACATGTGTCTGTAGTGCTTCGCCCTGGGCCTCTGCTGAAAATTGGCTTCATTCCAAGTTGGACTTTCCCAGTAAACAAATGTTAAATAAAATAAAATTTGTGGTTTTCTGGCAAATCAGTGAGAACTAACTTCACTAAATAATGATTGTCAT
Organism: Protopterus annectens; assembly: GCF_019279795.1. Lineage (NCBI taxonomy): Eukaryota > Metazoa > Chordata > Ceratodontiformes > Protopteridae > Protopterus > Protopterus annectens. The sequence goes on along the minus strand of NC_056725.1, from coordinate 1,815,854,236 downwards.
TTTAGTTTCAGTCTTCCTATCTTTCAGGAAACACATGGTAACACAACATTTTATTCTAACAACTTTCTAAGATTATACAAGCAATGTTTAAAATGTGTTCCCGGTTTTGGGCCTTTGTCCCCCACAATAAATTTTGGCTTTTTCCTGATTTCTTGTGATGCACAGTTCTTCAGGAAAAATAGAAGTTTAGTGCTGCTTGTGCAAAGTCTACTTGCATTGTTAGTAGCACAACAGGTAGTATGCTTGATTTTGCTGTAGAAGGTTGTGGGTTCTACTCCCACATTATGTAGATGGATTGCTGATACTGTACGGTGTTGTACTTTTAAAGGGGGTGGATGTTGTAGTCCTGAGAATGTCCCTTTGAAAGTGCAACTGAAACAAGTTATGAAATTTGTCCTCTTTCATTTGACAGTAAATGTCTGGATCATACCGCTGAACCTCTTAGCTCAAGAAATGTGGACAAAGCAAAAAATATTTGGGGAACAAAGGCCCATAAACAGACGCATATTTTAAATACTGGTCTTATAAACTTTGAAAATTCCCAGAATAAAAGGTTTTGTGTTAGCGTTCATTTTCTGAAGGAATATGAAGTCTTAAACTCTAAAGTCTGTCATTATTTAATTAATTCCATCCTTAGTGATTTGCTAAAAAACACAGATTTTATGAGGAACGGACCTAAAATATGAGGCAAAAATCTGGATATTCTGTGGATATCTGTACAGTTGAGTGGTATGGTCTGGATGATTCGGATACTGCAAATAGAATACCTATGTACTCACACCATATTAAACAAATACTGCAAATACTGCGGGTGTTTCCTTTTCTTTCTGTATGGTGCCTCATTCCCTTATCTATGCTTTCATAATGGCAACTCTATCACTGTTTTATTGTCATATGTTAGCTTTACCAATTCTTAAAGTACTCCCATGAATATCAACAACATTTCTTACTAAGGGGCAGTAACTGTGGTCATTAAGGCCAACATTTGAATGTTAGGACTGTCAATCTCCTAAATCACTGGATATACTTTGAGACTTTTTGGTACGTCTCTTCTCCTTGACACACCCTCAGTAGGTGTAGATCAAAAAGAGGAGACTGGGAAAGCTGATGGTTCCTGCAGTCAGAGTAATATTAGATACCTGCTCACTCAAAAAAAAAAAAAAAAAAAAAAAAACAATTTCTCGTATCTTATTTTATCTTTTTAAATCATCTGTTTAAATTGCTATGTTTCTCATGTAACATTTTTATGCCTTTTGTGAACTTGTACAACTTATGGAGCTTTTCTCCCCGGGCCTCTACTGAAAATGGACATATATCCAGTTGGACTAGCCCGGTCAACAAATGTAAAATAAAATAAATAAATAAAATACCTATAGCCAGCTTTAAGCACCAGCAAACCTTATTTTGTAAACATGTTTATAAAACCAACGAAAGTTAGTACAGCTATTTTGTATACTTAATAAATGAGGTGGGTAATAATAACTAGTATTTATATCTCCTTTAATATTTAAAGATATCTCTTTTTATAGTAACAGTGTTTTATCAAGTAACAGGCTTCACAATTCTATTAAATATGTTACCACTGACATACTGCCCCTGGCTTAGTTAAACCCTGCTGGTGGGCATTCTGTCCATTAAAACTAACAACATAGCCAGCTCTAGGTACCTCCAATACCCATGACTGCAGTGGGGCCCTTAATCATCCTTGACTGTGTGAGGGCCTACAAAAGCTGCTGCTGCCTTACCTCTCAACCATACCAAATTCCTTAGCATTTATCGGTTTTGAGGTCCAGATAATGGGGTGCCACAAATTCCTGAGTGGCCCCTTTTATTCCCAAATTTCCTGACGTGTGTAATGATGTCAGCTTCATGAGCAGCCTGCCAGCATTGGATGAGGGGTGGTGCTGCTGCATTTATTGATGATATAGAAAAGGACCATTCCATTCTTTCTGGTCTTGCAAATGCTGCATTGTGTGTTTCTGGTTGCTGTGTGCGTGTGTTTCTTTCTGGTCGCTGTGTGCGTGTGTGTGTTTCTTTCTGGTCGCTGTGTGTGTGTGTGTGTGTGTATTTCTTTCTGGTCGCTGTGTGCATGTGTGTGTTTCTTTCTGGTCGCTGTGTGCATGTTTCTTTCTGGTCGCTGTGTGCGTGTGTGTGTTTCTTTCTGGTCGCTGTGTGTGTGTGTGTGTGTTTCTTTCTGGTCGCTGTGTGTATGTGTGTGTTTCTTTCTGGTCACTGTGTGCGTGTTTCTTTCTGGTCGCTGTGTGCGTGTGTGTGTTTCTTTCTGGTCGCTGTGTGCGTGTGTGTTTCTTTCTGGTCGCTGTGTGCATGTGTGTGTTTCTTTCTGGTCGCTGTGTGTTTCTTTCTGGTCACTGTGTGTGTGTGTGTGTGTGTTTCTTTCTGGTCGCTGTGTGTGTGTGTTTCTTTCTGGTCGCTGTGTGTTTCTTTATGGTCACTGTGTGTGTTCCTTTCTGGTCGCTGTGTGTTCCTTTCTGGTCGCTGTGTGTTTCTTTCTGGTCACTGTGTGTTCCTTTCTGGTCGCTGTGTGTTTTTTTCTGGTCGCTGTGTGTGTGTGTTTCTTTCTGGTCGCTGTGTGTGTATTTTCTTCTGGTCGCTGTGTGTGTTTCTTTCTGGTCGCTGTGTGTGTATTTCTTTCTGGTCGCTGTGTGTGTGTTTCTTTCTGGTCGCTGTGTGTGTGTGTGTGTGTGTGTGTAAAATTCCCCAGTTAGGTATACTTGGAGGTTAGGGTTACTCAGGCTCAAACCCTGTACCTTAGGTACAAGAAGCAAGACCCTGAGTTCTCTACCCATACCACCACTTCTGATCGAAGGAGTTATAGCTCTCAACTGTGCACATTTTCACAGAACGTCTGGAATATTTGGCTCATACTTTTGGTCTATTCTTCTTAAAATTTGGGTGGTGCAGTGGTAGCATTTTCACCTCACAACAAGAGGTTCTCTGGTTCAATTCTTGGCTGAAGTGCCTTCTATGCAGAGTCTGCATGTCCTCCCTGCATTTGTGTGGGTTTCCTCTGGGTGCTCTGGTTTCCTCCCACAATGCAGAGACATGTGTCTGTAGTGCTTTGCCCTGGGCCTCTGCTGAAAATTGGCTTCATTCCAAGTTGGACTTTCCCAGTAAACAAATGTTAAATAAAATAAAATTTGTGGTTTTCTGGCAAATCAGTGAGAACTAAATTCACTAAATAATGATTGTCATTTTAGTTTCAGTCTTCCTATCTTTCAGGAAACACATGGTAACACAACATTTTATTCTAACAACTTTCTAAGATTATACAAGCAATGTTTAAAATGGGTCCCCGGTTTTGGGCCTTTGTCCCCCACAATAAATGTTGGCTTTTTCCTGATTTCTTGTGATGTACAGTTCTTCAGGAAAAATAGAAGTTTAGTGCTGCTTGTGCAAGGTCTACTTGCATTGTTAGTAGCACAACAGGTAGTATGCTTGATTTTGCTGTAGAAGGTTGTGGGTTCTACTCCCACATTATGTAGATGGATTGCTGATACTGTACGGTGTTGTACTTTTAAAGGGGGTGGATGTTGTAGTCCTGAGAATGTCCCTTTGACAAAGGTACATAGTAACTATGAACTTGTTATCAGTTTGCCATCCATTCCCTATTGAAATATTACTAACATATCATTTTTTTTAAATGTAACATAGGCAATTTATTCTTCAAGGACAACATTCACTTTACTTGTAGATGAAATAATGAAATATAAAGTTGTTTGCTAGCAGCAACCTCTTCATTAGTTACCGATCTCTTTAATGTGGAATTATTTAGATGACTTTTACTTCTGCAGAGATTGTGTATATTTACTGATACTGGTGGATTGTAGAAGTCTGAGTAGACTTTTTATGGAAATGTTCTAAACTGGTCAACTTTTGACATTATTGGCTCATGCATTTTGTTTCATTGCTTACTGGAAAAATGTTCAAAACAATACATTTAAAATGCGCTCTAACAAGTCTGCTGTATTATACAAGGGATATAATTTAATACAGTCAGGAAGATGTATCAGATAACTCATGTATGTTTTGTGTGCAAGGGGCCTATGATTTGAAAACAGCCCAAAGGTTATCTTTATCCACCAATGGCCAGCTGCATTTTCTTTGAATGTGGGTTTCAATGCTGTTTCAATAAATGTGAGTTTTAAAAGGCAGAGAAGTGTTAATGCTAAGTCAGTTTTCATTGTGAGACTATATTGCTTTATTTAGCAGATGTCTATTAGTGTTTGTGCTGTAAAATGCAAAATAAAAGTTTTAAATGAAATCCAAATAATCATTGTAGAAGTAAAGCAGTATGCACATTACAGTGTTTCTGGTAAATGGGGCAAAATAGATAAGTAATGGGACATTGGAATTGCTGCAGGGGAACTCTGAAGCCATATTTTGGTTGTCTGTTCTTCAGTTTGCGTTTGAAAGTTGGTATCCCACGATTCCATTGGAGTGGGTGGGGGTTACATAATTATGTATACAACTTTATGTTAATTAGTTTACAGATTAGTACTTCTTTGTCATGGGCCTTTGTCCAAATTTTTGATGTTTCCAGGATGAAAAATATGGCTGCTGCATTGGGGGAAAAGGAAGAGAAAATGTATTAACTTCCTGACTATGCTCTTCAACTTGAACACAGCTGTGATATGACCCTATTAGGATAAAGTTGATAAAGATCATGGGCAAGGTAAGTAACAGAGAGATTAGCAGCCCACAGTGACACAGCCGTGGTGGTGCAGCGGTAGTGTTTTTGTCTCACAGCAAGAGGTTCTCCCGTTCGATTCTCATCTGGAGTGCGGGGAGTGCCTTCTATGTGGAGTCTGCATGTCCTCCCTGCGGTTGGGTGGGCGTTCAAAAGACATGCGAAAATGGGCGTGCCTTCGTTGAAGGTTGAACGTCGAGCTGGCACCTCAGCATTCATCAAAATCTACTGCCAATCATTAGCGGACCGGAGTTCCGCTGTGGCGACCCCTAACCGGGAAAAGCCAAAAGACAACAACAAGTGATTGATCTCAGTGCGTACCTTGAATTTTAAGAAGAGATGATGCTGATGATATTCAGGGATGGTTTTCTCTTTCAGGGAGTTTTAAAAATTCTGGAAGAACACCAGATACTATAACTTCAACTTCCTTGCTGAAGAATTCTGTACAGTGTCAAAAATAATAGCAGAATAAAGGCACAAAAGCAGTAACATGTTTAAATATTACTCTAAATCACTTAAAAAGTTAATAGAATAACACCTTTTGCATCAGCATGCATTTTTTGGACAATAAGAAGTATAACACTCTGATGTGTAGATTTATTGACTGTTTGTAAATCCTGAATGATTTACCAGCAAATCAAATTTTTATGAAGCACAGAGCTAAATTATAAGACAAAATTAGGGAAGGTCTGTGAAATCAGGGACAGTGACAGCTATGCATTATTCCTCGATGAGGTAAATAAAAGTGACTTACCCTGCTGCTGTTTGATGACAGCTAAACAGCAGTCACTGATGTGATGTGGCAGTACCAGTGTTGCACAATGTATTGCTATTTGCAGAAATAAGTACAAAGCCGGCATTGCTACAGTTTATGTGTTTGTGTGTAAAAAAATATCACAGATTTTTTTCTCTGCACACATCCAATAATACTGGGCCACATGTACTATTCTTCTGGGTATCAGCAAAAAATGCAGGTAACAAGTCATTATATTTCAAAAGTATGGCATAAAATACATCACAGAACAGTCAAACACTTAGATCTTCCAGAAGTCTGTTGGCCCCCACTCCTCAGGCTATATAACTAGATACAGGGGACCCCTTTAATCATCCTTGAATGTGTGTGGGCCTGACAAAAGCTGTTGCTGTTTGGGGAAAAATGAAGAGACAATGTATTAATTTTTTTATTACACTGTTTAACCTGGATACGGCTGAGATATGACCCTGTAGAATAAAGCTGATAATGGCCACTGCTCTCACCACACTCATTCTAAAACCAGCCCTGATCATATGAACAACTTATGTTTTCCTTGAAATAAAAAAAAAATAAAAAATGAGACTGAAATTATTTTTTTACTCGTAATTATTGTTTAGAACACCATTGGATTAAAAGGCTGGTAAATGCTCTAAAATGCATCTTGGTGCATCTATAACTCCTATGGCTTCTGGGACACTGGCTTAATTGAGTTATTTCCCAAATGGTTATTGTTCTGCTGTCTTGGTTATGAAAAGTGTATTGAAAGAGTGCAAGAAAAACAAAAGTTGAACAGCAACACAGAATTACTTTTCTTAATCATAATTTCTGTTCAAGCCATCATTGGATAGAAAGGTTGTGTGAAAAGAAAAAATCTTTAAAAGCACTTCAGAGCTTATAGAAATGTATGGCTTTTTGAAAAAGCTGCCAAGAAAGGTAAAATGTGAGAAAAGGAAGAAAGAAGTAATATGCGTGGTATAGGGAGCCCAAGATGGGGGTAAGGAGAGGGGAACACTAGAGGATATATGTGGTGGGGTATGTGAGGGGTGCTGAAACAGTAGAGAGTGCCTAGATCACCATTTCACCTAAGTCCATCCCTGTACATAGAGTTGTTATAATGTATCATTGTTGCAACTAAATGCTAGTAACTATAAATACCCCTTTGGGAGATGGGCAAACATAGTGTGGTACATAGGCCTGCAGATCAGGCTTACATACACCTAAAAGTTTACAGCATAAATTAAAAGGTTTCATAGTGGAGATGGTACTGACAAGGTGATACTTAGATTGGAAGTGCTTAGGGGGCCCCTAATTTGACAATTGCTAGGAACCCCCAAAATGCTAACACTGGCTCTATAGACACCAGCAAGCCATTAGTAAGTAACATTTCTCAATGTTCACCCTTGCAGTGCTAGGGCATGTGTATGTAATCATGTACATCCTTACTTAGTATAGATTGTGGTATTCAGGAATGCTAATGATTCAACACCTAATTTGCATACTTACAGTGCTCACAGTGATGACTCTGCACTATATAAAGGTGATTGTGTAACAAATGTCATTTTATCATACTAGGGAGACTGTTTTGATCCAGAGAGTTCAATACTGCTAAAAAAACTTTTGGAGAATTATCTATTTTCTACACTGGTATATTGTATGTTGCTATTTCATGCAAAATGCTTTTACGGCACAGTGGTGCAGCTGTAGTGCTGTCGCGTCATAGCAGTTCAATTCTCGTCTGGGGTGCCTTATGTGCAGAGTTTCCTCCCACGTTACAAAGATATGTGTCTGGAGCATTTCCCCCTAGGCCTCCACTGAAAATTGGCTTCGTTCCAAGTCAGAATTTCCCAGTTAACAAATGTCAGATAAATAAATAAATTTTAGTTTAACATTAAAAGGTGAATTGCACTAACCACTGAAAAGCAGTTTTTTTTTATCTTAAATGTTTTTTTTTTCTTTTATCCCCTTCTTTTGCTATAGCCATGTCTGCATTACAAAAATTATGCTAAAGAATGTTGCATGACCTACCCTTTCCTTTAGTTTGCATTTAATTTGATGTTTGCACTGTTATTGCAGATGAGTGTATTCTAACTTTATAGGAAGGTCTGGCATTTTTACCTATGTTAGCAGAAAAATGTAAATGTGTTCTGTTTTTAGATTTCTACCTAACTGACATCCACAGCAGTGGAGATGGCAGTTACAATGGTTTTGTATTACATTTGTACTGCTACATTTTAATTGTTATTGTTAATGCTGCAATGTATCACACATTTGAACCATGTTGTCTCCATTACAGAACTGTTATAGATCATTGTTGATATTTGATGTTGAAAAATCTATTTGAGGAGGTATCCTAACTTGTGTGGAATCATAGGGAGTAATTAACTTTTAAATTGTTTGTGTGCATGTTGGATGCATGCAGTCACACATAATGATCTCACAGCCATCCTGTTGTTGTAGTGTGTGTATATATATATATATATATATATATATATATATATATATATATATATATATATATATATAAATAATTAGGTGCATCTGTTTTTTGTTTCATCTCATACAGGGTTATGGCACCCAAGAAGAAATCTGAACCCCACAAGCCACTCTATTGTGATGCAGAAAATCAGGTCATTGTTGTTGCCATGGAGCTTTTCTGTTAGGGGAGACAGAGGTGACCAATCTTCCCAAAACAGGATATGGCAGCAGGTGGTCAATGACATTAATGATGTCAGAGAGATAGGAGAACCTACTCCTGGATACGACACTGGGCAAGTGACATGATAACCTCTGACTGCCATAAGCAGCTGCAGTTGCCAGGGAACAGGTGCCTACAGGGGTGATCTTGCTATTGAACCACCACTAACAGAAACAGAGGAGTTTCTGTCCACTGTCAGAGATCCAGATAGCTCACCAGAGGGTTCCACCAGAATATTTGACATTGGTGCAGATGTGGACGACACACTGAGAGTGTTACAAGCAGACCTTCAAGGTATACCAAATGTGTCATTGTTATATCTTTATATGTATGTATTTAAGATATCTGATATATATATATATATATATATATATATATATGTATATATATATATATATATATATATATGTATATATATATATATATATATATATATATATATATATGTGTGTATATATATATATATATATATATATATATATATATATATATATATATATATATATATATATATATATATATATATATATATATATATATATGAAGGTTTACTATCATATGAGCGACAAACAAAACAAAAAACGTCCAGTACACTGAAAACCATGACCAAATAAGGAACACTGATCAAGTCAGTATGTCGAAAAACATGCCAATAATTCAAATCACACAATTTGACATACCGTTCACCCCACACCTGTAACAACAGTAACTGTAGTTCTGGTTGTCAACAGTAAGAACGTACTTCATAACACTGAACTACACATTTCTGCAGGAGGCAAGCCCTCCTGCAGCCCCCCACATCCCCTACAAATTATATATTCCAACTCCAAGATCGCACTACAGTGGGGAAAGGGGTAAATTTCCCAATCAGCACTGTACCGCAATCTCTAATTAAAACACTGACCACATATATGCAAATGCACAGTGCATTCGCTGACCAGGGCCTCGCACACATGAAGGCTTGGTAACATGAGATTTGCCCATTCGGAATTCGAAATCCCATGGTCACTAAACCTTCACCCATAATTTTGATAGTAAACCATATATAAATATGTACATAGTGAGAGAGAGAGAGAGAGAAATAACTGTGAGACTGTGAGTCCGACTACAATCACAGACAAATAGTGGAGGTTGTTCTTGGGGTGGGGGAAATCCAACTATTCACTACATTTTTGAATGAGAACATTCTTAATCTGCACTTGTAAAGGGGATTGCATACCCATAACACAGAGACCTCTAATATAGTACAAGTTGAGGGTGACACAGTTGATCAGGCTAGTCTAGTCACTCCAGTTGCAGAGCCAGTTGCTTCCTCTGGTAGCCACCATGAGGGCATGGTGCCACACAGAAGATCTGGTAGAGGTGTTTGGAGGAGGCCCACTGTCCACCCTCCTCCTGATGCTGGTATGTCATTAAATGCTGCCAGATGTATGTGTAGTTATGCAGTGGAGACACAGGCACATTCCACAAGGGCCTCTGAAGAGACAATGTGACTACTAAATGTTGTGCATTCTGACATGAATGACTCCCTGAACTGTGTGGGCATCTTCTTAGACAGGATGAACAGCTCACTGGGTCAGGCAGTGTCTGTGATGAAACATCTGCTGGGGAGGGTGGGCAACTACATGGCTGGTGAGCCACTACATCGTCTGGTGTTAGCAGACATGGTAGTTCCATGGTCCTGAATGCAGTCATGAGGAGAGCTATCTAGCAGACATCACTCATGTTCAGGTTGCACCTGGACTTCTACTCAGTAGCAGTGCAACTCCAGACAGAGGTGGCTCTCATAGTTGGGGGTGATAATACTGAACTGAGTATTGTACCATGCATGGCCCACATCTCATGCCAGGATGTAGTGCTAGCACAGTACTTGATTGTGTTCATGCAGACACAAACACACATAGAAAAAGAAATTCACTTGCCAATACCACTTCACACACATGCAAACTATCTAAACAGTATTACTGAGTGCTGTACATTTGTTGTTACTGCCCCCTAACACTGTATACTTTGACAGATATGTCTGTTTCTTACATACATCACCTAAAATCTTTGGTATCAGCCTTGCCCTCCTACCATCCTATACCCTGTGCAATTGATAATGACTGTGCCTGCCCTTTGCACATATCTTTGTGATTTAGGGTTACATATATGTCTGATGGGCACAATGTATAACTTATGCTTGCTTATTCACAAGCTTGCATTTGTCAATATGCACTGCAGAAAAAAAGTTGTTGATTTCTTGTTCATACTTATTTGTGAAGGATTTCATCTATAATTACTGAACCTCATTGTATTTCAGTTAGTATTGTCATTACAGCAATGGTAGCATTAGGTACTTCAGTCTTGCTTCAAGGTATAGTTGTACAGATGAGGATATAATTGACCTGTTCCATGTTTTATAGATGACGATCAACTGAAATGCTTAATGCACTGCATTGTTTGAAATATGTAGGTGAATATAGCAAAATCTGACATAGCATATATTACTGACATAACTGTACACTTCAGACAAATGCTTTGCTTATGGGCATATAAATATTTCCATATGACAGTAATCAGTTCTATAACTTACTTTTTTCTTTATGGGTTCCACACTTACCTTGTCTTTACTGCAGGTACAAATTGTGCCCTTGAGGGTGCCCTTGTATAATGCTATCAGAACTCAACCATTGCATTGTTAAATAAAGGTTGTGGTCTTTGAAAGGCATCAATTTCCTATTTGTATGTTGGTGAGATCTTAGGCTTTGAGGTAGATAACAAGCGTGTGTCTGATATCCTTTGCCTTTTAGCCAGAGCCAGGACATACTGGACACACCTCTGTCAGCACCTTCTGCAGCTGGTGGTTCTCCCTCAGAGTTTTCATATATAACTCCTGCTGCTGTTCTTGTCCATGATCCTTGAAACTGTGGTCCAGCCCCTTGCTGTCCTTGTTTAAACTGTTTCCTGTGTATTATACTGCATAACAATTTCAGAGACTGTAAATAATTTGGTAGAGGTACATGGGTTGTACTACAGTGCACCTCCTGATGTGTCTAGACAAGGGAACCTTGACTTCAGCAATCCAAACATGTGTTCTATGATATTTCTAGTTTGAGCATGGGCCTCATTGTATTCCTGCTCAGTGGGGTTGCGTGGGTTTCTCATGGCTGTCATAAGCCAGGACTCCAGTGCATAAGCTGTATCCTCCACTAGATGTCCTTGAGGAATGTCCCAACTAGCAAACCTGGTATACAGCTCACAAATATGGCATATGTGTGAGTCATGGAAACTGCCTTGGTTACCTCTGCAGACATTGTATAGGATTACAGATGACCTGATAGTTTATAGAGTAGAGATGTTTCTCTTAATGTACCTCATTCCATGTTCCCCTTGTATCTCTCAACAATTTCTGGGTCTTATTTATGTGTGTAGAATTTATGATCCCCAAAACTTCAGAGAAGTATGCTACTGCATAGAATTCTTACATGGTTCTTGATCTCTCTTGTGGGGTTTGCAATGCTACTACATGCTCCCTTGCATGTAGTAGCATTGCATTTAAAAAAGGATGTAATATTCTAGAGGCTGATGTCTGTGGCACCCCTAATATATCCTCTGTGGGTCTCTGGAAAGTACCAGTAGCTAGTATATGTAATGCTAATCATACCTTTGTTTTCACTGGTTTGGGTCCTCAATGATTTCCCCGGGGCCTGAGGTGGGGGAGGCAGAGGTTGCATATTTCCTCCAGTGTTTCCCTGTCCACCCTGAATCTCTCAACAGTTTTGCAGTCCATGGTAACTCAAACAGGGTCTAAACACCCTTCTTCTTCTTCTTCTTGCCAGTTGTCTGGCAGCAGAAGCAGCAACAGCATCACCTTGAATTAAAGCCTGTTGTACTTACAACATAATAATATCAGCAGCAAACCCTAACATGTTTTTTTCTTCGTATAATCATGCCTGTATTTGAAAAAGTTTTAGTGCACAAGGCAAAAGCCTACACTAAGTGAACATGATTGCTTTATAGCTTGTTTAATAGCTCCACCATGTTGGATTGGGTAATTTGTATGTAATTCAGCTCTTTATATTTTCAATACCTTATTCTGCAGTTTATCTGTGTAATGTGCAGAGCCGCTTAATGAATACCAAATAGCTCATTATCATGTTGGTGGTGTGGCATGCCACCAACACAACAGCCACACTTCATGTAGCTGTTAATGTATCCAGCCCAATGGCACTTAAACATTGGCATTTAAATGTGTCTTATCGGTCATAAATTGCAATCATCATGCATCACGCCTCAGATAAATAGTGTAGCCTTTTGCTACAGTTAGGAGTTATGGCAAAAGTAAAGCTTCCAAGATTAATTTTCAGATGTAAATGAACAAAAGAACACTCACACATTAGTTTATTTTTTTCTTATTACTAACTGTCATCTTTCCCTTCAATGAAACTCTGAGTTTCACAAAGAAAGAAACTATTTTCATCTTACTCTCCTGATTTTCTGTCAGTATTTGATTTTGCATTTTTCTACACTATATTTTATGCAATGAAACACATTTTCTTCTGGTGTTTTGCTTCAGTGGTTTTGCATTGTATACAGTTTGGTTAAGACAAGTCAGTCACTTGGGGAGGGTTGATTATCAAAGTTTCTAATCCCATCCACAGTGTTAAAAACTGTAAATTCAGCCCAAGTGATGCCTATTAATCACATAGATCAGATTCCTCACACTTGATCAGTGAACTACAATTACTACTTTGAAAAGAAAAAAATAACTCAGCTACATTTTCATGTTTATCATTCTAACACTCCTTAAAATAATGTATCGTAGATGGCCACTTGTAAAATCAAAGGAAACAAAGTAATGAAATCTATGGGCTTATGCTGACAGTCAAAACTAAGCAGTCAGAGTGGTTTATTATTAAAAGGTGAAAAGGAGAATGTTCGCAGATGGAAATTCGAAACATGGATGTTCAAATTTCCATCTTGCTGAACATCTCCATATTCAAAAGTTTATATCAGCGAATGCACAGTGCATTCGTTAATATAAACTTGAAGTACTGTACTGAGATTGCGATACAGTGCTGTGTGAGAAATTCATCCCTTTCCTCACCGTAGTGCAATCTCAGAGTTGTAATATATAGTAAGCAGGGGGTGTGGAGGGCGCAGTCCCCCACAGGGGAGTGGAGGGGGGCTTGCCCCCCTCCAAAAATGTGATGTTAGATATAGGAGTTTCCTTTACCTGAGCTCCTATATGGACATCACTTAATCTCTTCAGCAAGAATGTCAAATCTGCTGAATTTATTCAGCTGATTCGACATCGTGCATTTTCTGCATTTTGAGTTTCATTCTTTTTTTAGTGTGTCAAACGGAAATCATTTTTCCTTTTGACATTTTAATAGTAAACTGTCAGAGTACTATTGTAAGCCAGTACAACCACAGTAACTGATCATCCTAGCATGGAAGGGGATCCAGAGAATAATTATTCAGAAGCTGAAGGTTCTGTATCTTATTTAAGGACAATTATTACATATTTAATTATAGTGATGTGGACATTAGTCCACTTTATTTCAAGTTGTTTAAATGGGCCTTCTCTTTAGTTCCCACTCCAAAGTTTCACATTGTGGCTGTACTTACTGAGCTCAAACCATTTGTTTGTAAATTAAATTTAGCAATATTTTTTTATTTTTTCTGGTAAACAAATTTTACCAAACAAAATCAAATACTAATACAAAACAGAAATAAATATTTAATCGTACACTGGTATTATTTAAAAAAATATATAAAGCTGACATTCAATTCTGCAATCTGAATTTATCCACAAGATGCTTTCATAATTTATCTACTGATAAAAGAGGACTGCTGAATGTATTGGTTTTTAGTAAGTCACTTCAAATAATGAAACCAGGCAAAGAGAGAGGATTTGTATTAATTGACCAAGTTGACTATGTTAATAGGATGGAATATATGTTAAATTACACTGATTATTGCCACAAGGTTTCTAAACATGAAATTCATGTTGCATATAAACTTATGGATTGGCAGTTAGATTACTTAATAGCACAAAAAGTTATTGATATTAACCTTTTCAATTTTTTAAACTTAAGTCACCAGTCATCCCTTCAATCTTCAGTTAGATAAAAGTTGAGCAAATACTCATTTAAGCTCTGTTGTTTCTGCCACTGGAACAAAAATGGAACCTCGGCTAAATCTGTAGACATTAAATTAAAGTTTAGTTAGTTAGTTAGTTAGTTATTTTGTGTGAATAACTGTTAAAACGAACCAGGAACAATGAGAGAAGTTCTTCTGTATGTTGAAAAATCCAAGTATTTATTATACTGTTAAAACGCTAGCGTTCAATTTAAAAGTGTATATAAGATATACGCTTTCAGCAAAATAAGTATCTTGCCTTCCTCTGAAAAACAGAATACTAGTTACTATTCTAGCATTTATACATGGTTTAAAAATTGATAACCAATCAGCATGTAGTGCATTTCCTAATTAAGTTTTCACCATGACAACCTTAAACAAGAAAATGCTTTTACCAGTCTTACTCAACTTGACACAAATTTAAAGCACAAAAGCACATAGTTTCTTATGATTATGCTGTTGTTTAACAGTGATCTTGTATAAAGTGCAGATACTAATATCATCTAAAATTACGAATAAAAAATAAATAATGAATAATAAATAATGAATGATGATAAAAAATAAATGAATAATAAATAAATGAAGATAAAAAGAAATATTGAATGTGGTACATATTACCCTTCCTTACTGCAGACAAGATGAGTGGTTACCTATTAAGAGCCAGCCACTTCAAAATACACTTAATTGATGTAACATCATTTATACCAGGAAAGATGTGTGCCCTCGTTTTGATTTGCCATGAAAGCTCATCCATCTCCAGGAGGATTTGCCAGGCTCCACCTCTAATGTCAGGTTCCCTATGTTCTAATATTATGTAACTGAAGGAGTGATCACCATACTCCATAATATGCCTAGCTAAGGCATTAGTACTATCCTTCCTACTAATGGCATACTGATGCTCGTAGATTCTAGATCTGAATCTACACTCAGTCTTGCCTATGTAGAAGGCTTTACAGAAATTACACTTAGCAGCATAAATGATGCCTTTAGTTTGGCAATTGTAATGGTTGTTAATCTTATAAACAATATTGTTGAGACTAATGTGGCTACAGACCTTGACATGTCGGCACTGGGCACATGTACCACATTTGAACATGCCATGTGGTCTGTTAGAATGCTGCTTCTTTATCTTATTTTGTAAGCTCCTTTTCAAGTTATTTCCTCTCCTATATGTTATTTTTGGGCCATTATTTAAACGTCTAGCTATACACTGATCTGTTCTAATTAAATCCCAGTTTTTAAATAACACTTCCTTGATTAGCTGGTGATCTAAAGAGAAAGTGTGTAGGAAACTGATAGTATATTCTGATTTAGTCCCTAGAACAGTATCCAGCGTGTCAGTTGTTTCTAGGTTATCTTCCTGGGAGGTAGTTATCTGCCCTGAAGAATGATCCCCTAAAAGGGGAATGAAGTAACCTTGCTCTCGCTTACTAGTGACCTCATTTATGAGTTTAAAAATTAGGCTAGATGTATACCCTCTATGAACGAACATGCTCATGAGTGTTAAACATTCAGAATGGAAATCGTGTAAGTCTGTGATCATACGGGCAGCCCTAACCAACTGTCCTTTAATTATCGCTTTCTTTTGATGAAAGGGATGGCTGCTGGTAAAATGAAGAAAAGAGTTCGAGTAAGTGGGCTTCCTGTAAATTAGGCTCTTATACCTACTGTTATTACTATCCTTGATCAATAATACATCCAAATAATTTACTTGAATGTCACCTACACTATATGTAATCTCTAAAAAGTCAGTGTATTGTGAAATTCTGTTAATGAATGTAGGAATAAGTTCCCTATTACCTGTCCACATACAAAATATGTCATCCTGGTACCTAGTGTACCAAGTGACATATTTTTGAAACCACTCATCTTTAAAGAGCATGTTCGTCTCCCAAAATGCCATAACTGCATTGGCAAATGAGCCTCCGCATGGAGAACCCATTGCCACACCTGAAGTTTGTACAAAAAATTGGTTCTCAAACATAAAAAAGTTATTGGCCAAAACAAGCTCAAGTAGCGTCTCTATTAAGTTTATGCTGTTATGATTACTTCCTTTTCTTAACATAAATTATCTCACCCAATTCACCCCTGTAGTTTGGGGGATGACTGTATACAGATCTTTGACATCGATTGTCAAGAAAAGGACATCCTTTGAAAAAGCTTGCTTACTTAAACTATCCAGGAAGCTCCATGAGTCCTTACATATTTGGGCCTCACTTATAATTAATGGTTTGAGAACAGAATCAATATATTTGGCACATGCATATGTGATCGATCCTCTCCCATCCACTATAGGTCTAAATGGTGGGGCATGCAGCCTTTTATGCAGTTTAGGAGTGCCAAAAAAGGCTGGAATTCTAGGTGCTGCCATTGATAAATATTTATGGGTATCCATATCAATGGAACCTTCTAGGAATAAATCATTTAAAGTTTCCCTAATCTTACTATATGCTACATTGACCTCGTTCAATGTCACCTGCCTATAAGAGGGAGTTTCTAGACGTTTGAACATATAGTCAACATAGGTGCAGTGATCCATAAATACAAGACTTCCCCCTTTATCTGGTTTCATTACCCTGATGTTACATTCTTTCAATAAATTAATGAAATCCTGTTCCAAAAAGGTGATATTATTGATGTATTTATGACGTCTATATGTCACATTGTTCTTGATGGCCCAGAAATCAACTTCACACATTTTTTCAAACTTGTGCAAAGTAGGGTGGAGAGGAGGGTTGTAAGAACTAGAGATTCTTAATGCATTAGTTATGGGCAAATTATTACCCATCAATAGATTCAAATTAAGCTTACGGACAAAGACTTTCAAATCAATAACAGTTTTTACAATATCCATTTTGCGACTAGGGACAAAAGATAAGTCTTTCGATAAAAAGTCTACCATGTCTTGTTGAATCTCAAGAGAAGTATAGTTGTAAATGGTAAAGTCACCACCACTGCTTTTGTGCAGGTGTAGTTCTATACCAAAATTAAAGTTATAAACTATCTCCTGCGTGGTCTCCTCTTGTTCTGCCTGTTGTTCTGCTGTGGGAGTCGATATCGGTTGTTGGTCGTCGCCCTGGAATTGCCCACTTGACAAACATCCTGTTGGTTTTCATGGATTTGGGGTGCCCTGTCTTGAATGTTATGTTTTACACAATTCTGGCATTCTCGTGGGTGGGCATATTGTTCAACTGAACCTTTTTGAAAGTTATTGTTATTGTTATTGTTGTTGGTATTAAGCCTGGGGCTCCTCCTTAAAAACTGCTTTTGCTGGTTAGGAACATCAGTACTACTGTTGGAATTAGTCTGATCCAGCTCGAGGATACCTTGGCCAGGTTGTAAATTAGCATTAAGTCTCCCTGGGGCTTTATTGGAAAGTCTAGGATATGCCTGCTTATTAGCATAGTCTTTAATGTCTCTGGCTATTTTCTTCTTTTTGGTTAAGAGGAGCTTTTCAATAGTGGCATCAATGCTTGAAAATATTCTACAGTATTCATATTTATACCTCAGGAATTCTGCATCCGACTATTTCATTTTCAAGTTTTTCAAGATCAATTTTAAGACTAGAAATGTCTTTAGTATAAAACAAAATAAGAGCTTGCAAGAATTCCTGACCTTGTTTATCGAATAATTCTATCAATTCATGATAGAAAATGCTATAATCCGTCAAGCCTGCTGGGAAGCGCCATTGGCGTAACCCTTTTGGAATGATTTTATTACGGATGCATTCTTCAAGATATGACACCTCTAATTGCAATTTTTTACATTTAAATAGCTTTGCAACAAAAACCTCGATTTTGTTTGGTAAGCTGTTATTCACTTCTTCATTGGATACACTCAATGTTGTACTAGAATTATTAATGTCTCCAAAATAAATGTTTTTATCTAAAAAATGATTCATTACTGGAATAATTCCACTAGTAGTTGGGAAATTATTCCTGCCTGCAGCTTGAGGAACTGCAGCATTATTACCATTAGATACAGGCGTTTCAGCAGTGCCATTAATGTGATTCAACTCACCATTTCCACCAGCTGCATTGTTGTTATGTCCTTCATCTCTGTTTACCACTGGATTAGCAGCTGAACTCTGCTGATTTAAAGCCCTGTTCTCACCCGAAATACTTTGAACATTGATAGAATCCACTTTCTGTGAAAGAGAGTCCACACGACCTAGTAAAACCTGGACTAAAGCTGTAAGGTTGCCAATACTGTTGTCACGAGCTTCATTCGAATTATCCACTTGAGTAAACATACTCTGAGAAGCATCTCCGGTCCTGTTCGCCATAAAGAGACTATGAACCACTTCACCAAACAAACAAGCAAAAAACTGTTAAAACGAACCAGGAACAATGAGAGAAGTTCTTCTGTATGTTGAAAAATCCAAGTATTTATTATACTGTTAAAACGTTAGCGTTCAATTTAAAAGTGTATATAAGATATACGCTTTCAGCAAAATAAGTATCTCGCCTTCCTCAGACAAACAGAATACTAGTTACTATTCTAGCATTTATACGTGGTTTAAAAATTGATAACCAATCAGCATGTAGTGCATTTCCTAATTAAGTTTTCACCATGACAACCTTAAACAAGAAAATGCTTTTACCAGTCTTACTCAACTTGACACAAATTTAAAGCACAAAAGCACATAGTTTCTTATGATTATACTGTTGTTTAACAGTGATCTTGTATAAAGTGCAGATACTAATATCATCTAAAATTATGAATAAAAAATAAATAATGAATAATAAATAATGAATGATGATAAAAAATAAATGAATAATAAATAAATGAAGATAAAAAGAAATATTGAATGTGATACATACTACCCTTCCTTACTGCAGACAAGATGAGCGGTTACCTATTAAGAGCCAGCCACTTCAAAATACACTTAATTGATGTAACATCATTTATACCAGGAAAGATGTGTGCCCTCGTTTTGATTTGCCATGAAAGCTCATCCATCTCCAGGAGGATTTGCCAGGCTCCACCTCTAATGTCAGGTTCCCTATGTTCTAATATTATGTAACTGAAGGAGTGATCACCATACTCCATAATATGCCTAGCTAAGGCATTAGTACTATCCTTCCTACTAATGGCATACTGATGCTCGTAGATTCTAGATTTGAATCTACGCTCAGTCTTGCCTATGTAGAAGGCTTTACAGAAATTACACTTAGCAGCATAAATGATGCCTTTAGTTTGGCAATTGTAATGGTTGTTAATCTTATAAACAATATTGTTGAGACTAATGTGGCTACAGACCTTGACATGTCGGCACTGGGCACATGTACCACATTTGAACATGCCATGTGGTCTGTTAGAATGCTGCTTCTTTATCTTATTTTGTAAGCTACTTTTCAAGTTATTTTCTCTCCTATATGTTATTTTTGGGCCATTATTTAAACGTCTAGCTATACACTGATCTGTTCTAATTAAATCCCAGTTTTTAAATAACACTTCCTTGATTAGCTGGTGATCTAAAGAGAAAGTGTGTAGGAAACTGATAGTATATTCTGATTTAGTCCCTAGAACAGTATCCAGCGTGTCAGTTGTTTCTAGGTTATCTTCCTGGGAGGTAGTTATCTGCCCTGAAGAATGATCTCCTAAAAGGGGAATGAAGTAACCTTGCTCTCGCTTACTAGTGACCTCATTTATGAGTTTAAAAATTAGGCTAGATGGATACCCTCTATGAACGAACATGCTCATGAGTGTTAAACATTCAGAATGGAAATCGTGTAAGTCTGTGATCATACGGGCAGCCCTAACCAACTGTCCTTTAATTACCGCTTTCTTTTATGAAAGGGATGACTGCTGGTAAAATGAAGAAAAGAGTTTGAGTAAGTGGGCTTCCTGTAAATTAGGCTCTTATACCTACTGTTATTACTATCCTTGATCAATAATACATCCAAATAATTTACTTGAATGTCACCTATACTATATGTAAACTCTAAGAAATCAGTGTATTGTGAAATTCTGTTAATGAATGTAGGAATACACATCTTTCCTGGTATAAATGATGTTACATCAATTAAGTGTATTTTGAAGTGGCTGGCTCTTAATAGGTAACCGCTCATCTTGTCTGCAGTAAGGAAGGGTAGTATGTACCACATTCAATATTTCTTTTTATCTTCATTTATTTATTATTCATTTATTTTTTATCATCATTCATTATTTATTATTCATTATTTATTTTTTATTCGTAATTTTAAATGATATTAGTATCTGCACTTTATACAAGATCACTGTTAAACAACAGCATAATCATAAGAAACTATGTGCTTTTGTGCTTTAAATTTGTGTCAAGTTGAGTAAGACTGGTAAAAGCATTTTCTTGTTTAAGGTTGTCATGGCGAAGTATTTTGTGAGAATAGTAATTATATTCTAAATGATAATTGGCATTTCTTATAACATTTAAATGCAGCTGAATATGAAGAGAGTTTCTTGTTTGTTACTAGTGACTTTCAGAACTTTACATTTATTCCCATTGACATTGGGATGGATTGTTTTTTTTTGTTGCTGCAGTTGGAATAGATGATATATGTCAAATTTAGATTTTAGGTTAATTGGGTAGTTTATGTTGGATGTCTTGAAATATAATTATTGTTATTTTGAAGGTGAGTTTTACCATCAGGTACAGGAGGTGGACATGAGGGCTGCATCAACCCCAGTTTATTCCTGTTGTTTTAAGGTAATGGAAATGAACTGTGGTTTTTACATCACTTTGTATTAATTTTACTAACCTCTATTTGCAATATTTAGATGATATTTTATATTACGGCCAAGACATTTGGATTTATTACATGATTTGTTTTTAAATTGTGCCATCTACCTCTTTTTTAAATTCATATATAACATAGCTCACAATAGTATTAATTATTTGGATGTTACTGTTTATAAAGATTAAGGTAGAATGACATTTTCTTCTAATATTTTAGGAATGCAACCTTTCTCAATGCCTATTTATGCTTCACAAGCAAGTATTTTACTGGCAGAAGAAAATAATAGTAAAGGGACCGATGATAAGACTGTCCAGATTAATAAGTAACAATAAGATTTTTGAGACTGAATTGTTATAATGAAAAAATATGTTTTTTTTATAAAGTCTATCCTTAAGGATTTGGTAGAAACACTGTCTGATCAGATCTAGACATGAAGAAGAAAAGATTTTCCACCTTTTTCTGAGGGGTATTCACTAATTTTATTGTGAAACCAAACATTAAAAATTATTCTTCTGGGTTTATGGCTATGCCTAGTTCACAAAATAGTAGAAAGTATACTGTTCGTAATATTATTAGAAAGAATTGGAAATCAACTATTAACTTGGATGAGATTGCAAGGAAATTGGATGAGCAACTAAATTTTGTTTACAAAAAGGGTTTTAATATGAAGTCTTTGGTTGAAAAATTAAAGCAAGATGGTAATAACATGCACCCCACAAAAGAAAGAAAGATAATAAAGTGTGGTGTGTAAATATTGTAAAGAAATTAACAATGGTCCTTATACATCTGTTGTTACATATCTTAGAACTATTTCATGCCCTGGCATTTGTAATTATAAAGTAAAAGGGTTATATACTTAGCTAGCTGCTTGCCTTGTCAATCATTTCATGTGGGAAAGACAGAAAAAATGCTAAGTCAAAGAATATATGAACATATGTATGACATTAAAAACACACTAAGAGTTATATAAACATTCAGTTAAATGTAAAAAATGTTTTTTTTTTTATTTTTTATGGTAGACAAGATTTACATTTCACTTGGGATGGTTGCTGGAAGACTGTTTGGAATTTAAAAAGTTACAGAGGCAATTATTGTTAAATGCAGCAACCCCCACCCCAGCTTAAATGAATATATGTCCATTAATTGTGTTGTTAGATTAAACGAAGTGAAACTTTAACAGTGGTTATACAATTATTATAATCTGATTATCAATTTAGTTATTTTAATTCAATTTATATGTTTAGTGCACAGTGTTTGTAGTAAATGGTTCTTTTAAATACAATTAGCTGTTTTTGAATTGATTGAGTCAAGTGACCCAAATGTATGTACTCACATTACATATAGAAGCATTTGATTATAGGCAATTTGATGCTGATTCAGTTTTATGCGTGTAAAAAGAAGAAAGCACTTAAACTACTTTATTTGTCAATAAACTTTGGCATTAGTATCCTAAGGCATATGTTTTTTTTTTTACTGTGTTTAGTTGAGACAAGTCAGTCAGTTGAGAGAGAGACTTTTAATATCAAAGACTTTAATTCTATATATAGTGTTAAAAACTGTGACTGCATCACAAACCAGCTCAGCCAAAGTAACACCCATTAATCACAGGGACAGATTTCTTACACTTGATCACTGAACAACAGTTATTCCTTTGAACAGAGCTATTGACTAAGCTGCTTTCATGCCTGTCATTCAAACATTCTTAAAAATGCTGTATCGAAGGTGGTCATTATAAAAATCAAAAGAGGCTAGGTAATAAAAAATATGAGCTGATGCTGACAGTCAAAAGTAGGCAGTCAGAACACTGATGTAAGCAGATGAAAGAAAGAGAGAGCCACAGCAAATGATCCTCTCATCACAGGGTTTTCTCTCTAGCGCTCTAAAAATGACATCAGGGAGGTGAAAGTACGTACTGCAAAACAAAATCATGCAGTACACCAGTCCCCTTTCAGCTCTTTTGGGGATGTAACAAATTAAAAAAATAATAATAACCACTTACATTGATACAAAGACATTAGTAATTCAGAACAATTCAAGGTATGCTAAAATATGTTATTTTCATTTTTTTGAGTGGGATTCTCTTTTAAGAAGAAGCGTTACACTTATTAGTTATTGAACACATTACTACTGAGAGAATCAGTGTAACACTGCCACCTAATGTCTCTGACCAGTAATTAAATATCAGAAATCCCCACCCTTAAAATTCTTAATTAAATCCTCCAAGGCTAGGATCTTTAAAAAATATTAGCCATTTCCTTACTAGAAACACTTGTCTGATATCCATTGTTCAGTGTACCATTTTCAGTAATTCTAATGTACCCTATAATACATGACCATGCTATGGTCATCTTAACTATGGAGAGATAACTACTACATGTGGACTTGTCAGCTGTGATCTTGGTTATGCAAGCTACATGATCTCTGTCACAATAATAAACAGCACTGCATTATGGTATCTTGGCGTCTTGCTTATGTGTGAGGGCAGAGGGAATCATTAGACGGACCAATGGATTGGTTCAAAAGTGGTGGAACTATAAGCATTATACTGGACTGTGGTGGGGAAGTGAGAACTGAGTCATAGAATGAAGCTCTCAATTAGTAACTCAAAGGATGAGTTAATAGACATAGGCAGCAAAAATGACATTCTTTTGCAAGGTAGCTGGGCTCACTGAGCTTGGCAATCTAGAAGGAACTATGAGTACAGCCACTGCTTGTCTGTGTCGAAGAGTAGTAACTGAAGTGTTCTGGGCATTCTATAAGAATGCCCTGTGGGGACCTCCCAAGGAAGGAATACAAAGCAGAGTCCACTAGGATATGGTCCATGGGTACACAAAGGACATTTTGGAGGAATTATACCTCTTAGCTTGGCTGGAAATGCCTGGGAATCCCACAGGATGAGCTTGAGACCATTGTAGGTGATAGGGAATTCTGATCGACCCTGCACAGTTTACTGTCATTGTGATGCCAGTGGTAATGGGAATGAGCATTGTATTTATTTTGTACAAGATAAACAACAATATTAGCTTTATTTATTTATATACGTCCACTTATTGCAATAATCATATGAAAGTGTACCTTTAAATGTGGACCACGATGTGCGTAAACTGTTACTAAAGACCTGTACACTAACAAATCCATAATGATATGTGATTTTAGTGAAAGTAATAAAATGCTCATCACTACAAATTCCACTGAATGCTTTATTTTGGTTTGAAATTTTTTGTTTCTGCAGGATATTTCTAATATTTCGGTGACCAGTTTCATATACTATAATGAAGCGTGGGATAATGTAAATGAGTATAGCACAAAAGACAACCGAGGCAGTGTGGATGAATGGTCCAACAGAAAACCAAAAAGAAATGAGGGACCACAGCACAAACAAATAACATAAACTTAGTTTAAAGGTAAGCGCTTCTGTAGCAATCCAAGCTGCTTCATCAGACAAATTAATACAATGACATCCAACAAATTCAAAATGTAGAACAGCCAATAAAAAAGCCGTTCCAATTAATTATTTAAAATGCTCATTAAAGCAGCCATGTTAAATGACAAAGTCAAGCAGTATCATACTAAATTAAAACACATAATTAGATAAGCAGAAAATCTCATAAAGTCTATCTAAAAACATCTCTAGCCTGTAAAATGGGTTTAACTGAAATGTTATCATTTAGACCTTTCCCCTTAGTAGCTCGCATTCGGATGATCCATTTTAACTCAGAAGTCATTGTGTTAATTTGTCTGATGAAGCAGCTTGGATTGCTGCGCTTACCATTAAACTAAGTTTATGTTATTTGCTTGTTGCTTGTGTCATGGTTTGGTCCCTCATTTCTTTTTATTGGATAATATAAATGTGAACACAATTATTTTGTTAATATTTCTTCTCTGAATAAAAAGAATGTATCCCTGCATGCATGAGGCAACCAAACCTGATTATTGCAAGGTCATCTGTTTGTATAAATATGTCAAACATAATTTTACCTTCTAACAAATCATGGCAATTGAAGTCTGCACATCCTTCCTGTGTCCAAGCAGGTTTTCAACAGGTATTCTAGTTTCCTCCCGCATCACAGAGATGTGCCATAAGTGAATTGGTAGTCCTTTAAATTGCTCATGGGTGTATATGATATGCGCAACTGTGTGTGTGTGTGTGTGTGTGTGTGTGTGTGTGTGTGTGTGTGTGTGTGTGTGTGTGTGTGTTTGTGTAATGGTCCAATGAAGCACCATATTCAGGATTAGTTTTCTCTGACTCGTGTTCACTGAGTACCAGGACATGGCCTAGCTTACCTGTGATCCTGAATTGGATTAAGCAGGTAAATGAAGAATGAATTGATTGGTGGTAAATCATGTGAAGTGTAAGATACTTATAACTCTATTGGAAATAATTCAACAAAAAATAGAGCATTTCATCTTTAAAAAAGTATTCAGGGTATTGAAAACAGTGTAAAATCTTTGATTTTCTATATAATCAGTTTTCCAGTTATAACCCATTAAAATATTCAGTTTTACAACCATTCTTAAAGTGAAGCTAATTTTATAAGCAATTTCTTAAACAGCTTTTACTAACAGCTTTAACAGCTTTCCATAACAGATTTTTATCATTACTTTAGTCTGAAAAATGTGTTTCTCAATAAACTGTAACTGAATAAATGTTAAATAAAAATGCTCAGCAAACAAAATCAGCTTTCTGGCCATGCAAATACCTAAAATTAAACAAGCGTATACTTTTTTCCAGTTATTTGAACCTTTATCTCTCTCATGAATTTTCTTTTAGATTCATCAAACCACTAAAATAATTTTATCCCTATATTACATCTTAAAATGTGCTTATAATGTATTTATTTCACTTACTTTACTAAATCCATTCTTTTAACTTTTGGGATGTCACAACATGTGTAGTAAAATTAGTTGCACATCATTCAGTAGTTTCTGTAATACAACTGTAGAAAAGACTGCAGAAGAATTAATAACATTTGCTTTTCAGGGGGGTTTTTTTGTATAATTTGGGTTACCTTCTGCTTGGTTGCATAGCACCTATGATTTTGCTGAGACTTGTTTCTTGTAACTGGATCCATAAGCATTAAACATACTGTCAGACAAAAATGTGTTTTTACAATAATTCCCTTAAAATACCATGTCTTCCAGTGACAAGACTGAATAACATTAAAAAGACAGTTGAAAAAGAGACAACTCTTACATTATATTTGCTGGAGGCCTAAGTCGACAATAAGTCCATCTAGTGCAGCTTATAAGTGCCTCTGTATTTTACCACCTAACCAGCCCTACCTTCACCGTTACCTATTTTCCACCTGTCACATGCCCTCTTGGATTCCCTATCCACCAACCATTCTGGCAGTTTCCTCCATGGGTCCACAGCCCTCTTTGTGAAGAAGTACTTTCAGAGAACTAAATAGTAGTTTGTGCCTTTCAGTCTGCTACTTGGACACCCCTCTTTCCACTTTTGTCTTCCTGTTCAGAATGACCTCCACTCGTATATTCCTGACAAGATCTTGTGCACCAACACTATGTCCCTCTGGCTCTTCCAGTTTCAGATGAAAACAGCTCTTCTAACCCCTGGTCATTTCCTTGTACTCTAGCCCAAGGATCATTCTCATAACTTTCCTCAGAATTCCTACCAGTAGTCCAGTTTTCTCTTTCTTATATAGTCTCCAGTATTGCAAAAAGTTCTGAAGGTGTGGTCTGACCAAAGCCCTGTAAAGTAGAAGCATTACTGTTTTGCTTCTGGAATCTATCCCCCTGAGGATACACCCCAGCATTCTGCTTGTTGCTGCCACCTTGTGTCACTTTTGGAATCTAGACACCTGAGGATATACCCCAGCATGATTTTTAGTCATACTGTATTAAGTAAACTAGAGGTGGACTCACTTCCTCTTGGATGTCAAAATAAAGAGTATCATATAACTGAAACTCTGGAGTGAGGCTCCATTATCCCTGCAGAGCTACCATCAATATTTGCAATATATTTTTTAAATTATTATGGTAGCTTCTGTAGACCAGTACATGCCATCAATTGTTATTGAATGATGTTATTTATTACCTTCTGTAGGTGCACATTATGGGTTGTCAGTACAAACACTCAACGGGAATACAGTCTAACCTACCTCCCATTCTAAGGCACAGAACCAGAAAAGCCACCAGCCTAAAAGCTCCACAGTAAGATACAATTCATATAATGGGCTGTAAATTTCTGACTTCCAAAAAGACAACAACAGCTCCAGAAAGCATGCCTCTTAAGAAGCACAATTTCTGAAAAGTGGTAACAACTTTGAAAGATTTACTTTCCTCTTTCAGTATGTATGTTCTTGAAAATAAAAAAGGAAATGTATAAAGTGTTGAACTTGGGCCTGTCAAAGCAAACCATACTGTACACTGCAGAGCATGCACACAAGTACCAGTGACCGCAGCCCATAATGGGAGCTCCCTTTACTCTTATTTCATCATCCATTTCCTCAATTATCTAGTCAAGCAAAGCATACTGGGCTAAGATGATCAACATTAGAAATTTCTTTGGGGCTCAATCAAGTAAAGTTTGACAGTGGACAACTCTGACTCAGAGTACAGTTGAAAAGGGCAGATTAAAGAAATATTTGCTCTAGACCAGCTTTCTTGAAGCTCCAGATGAGATAAAATCACAATTACATTTCAGGTTTTCATTCAGGACATCTTGATTTCTTATATTACTGTGTCTGTGGCCAATACATTGGTACATAAAGAACTACCCAACATGTTGAGTTTGTGACATACGATGATGATGCCCTAACCATGACCAAGATGACCTATGTTTGATTAATGACCTTGACGCAGATGGACCCAGCTGGGGAGGGAGTGGAATGATGAGGCAGAGTCTGCTCACCTCTCCCAAAGAGGAGACTTGGGTCCATGTGTCCTGGGATATGCCCTCTGCTTACAGTCACCACTGGAAGCCAGAGATGGGCAGAGAATATCTGACTTTAAAGAATGAGGGGCTGTAAAGGGTGTGCTACATGCAGAAGTGGGTGACAAGTTCCCACAGTGGAAGTAGGTGACAAGTTCCCACACTGTTCATCTGCATATCCAACCCTTAAGACTTTGCAGACCAGCACAGATGACAATAGGGCTTACAGCAGAAAAACACTATAATGGCTGCCCGGATGATGGCCATCCCATACTCAAGCTCTCACTCCATGAAGAGAAATGAATGGAAGGCAGTACAGTGAATGCAGCTTGATGGTCAGCAGGTATGGAATTAAAAAAGAGAGAAGAAAATAATTATTCAACTTAACTTGGGTTATATATCATTTATAGCTCATCGGTGCTAAAGGTTTTATAATCAGTTTGAGTAACTTCCACGAATGTAACATATTAATTGAGTTCTTTGTTTTTGTTGTATACAATTAAAATACATTAATATTGCCCTTGTTCTGCTTAGGAAAATTTTATTCTTGTCATATGAGTCTTTTCATAGGGCTAATCATGTTTTTTTCAGGGTAGCCATTTCTACTATCTCAGCTTGGCCAGACAAGGAAACAGATTCAAGCCTCTGTATATCACTGCAAGAAATGGCCTTATGTGTACAGAGAGGCTCAGCCCTGATCAATACTCACAGTGCTTTTCGCAAGTCTTGGGTAAACTGTTATTGCACTGTGGTCTCCCACCCTAGCGTTATATGTTCATAAGTTATGGATTATTGCAACCTGACTTTTGTATTAATCTGACTTTTGTATTAATCTGCCTTGGGCCAGTGGAAACTACGGCCCAAACTGCAGAATCCTATATAAACACATTCTACGGACATCTTCAGGAATGCATGGATCATGCTATCCCAAACAAAACCAAGACCCAATCATCCAAAGGCAGGTGTCCAGTCTGGTGGACCCCTGCCATAAATAAACTGTACAACAGATGGAGGAAGCTACTACATGATAGAGCAAAATCCCTAATAGGGAAGGAATCTCTGATCAGTACTAGCAAAAAGTTACGATCCCTCATAAAATCCTCCAAGGCCAGCTTCGAGAGAAAAATTGCAGAGGACACTAAAGACAATCATAAGGCTTTTTTCAGTTATGTTAGGAACCTGGGATGCAACTCCCAGACTTGTTCTGAGTTGATTCTAAATGACAAAAAATACACTGAACCCACAGACATTGCCAATATCCTGGCAGACAGGTTCAGTGCAAACTTCTCCCCCCCCTCCCCCCCCAAAAGAGCAAGTATCCATCCCGGCAGAGGGCTGCCTCCCAAACATCTCTGATGCTCAGGTGAAGGCTGCTCTCTCCAAAGCAAAAAACACTGCTTCCATGGGACCAGATGACGTCCCAGGTTGTGTCCTACATGAACTCCAAGAGGAACTAATCCCTCAAATAAAACAGCTATACAATCTCAGCCTCACTACAGGATATGTGCCCACAGAATGGCGTACAGCAACAGTGGTCCCACTCCACAAAGGTGGAGCCTCTACGGATCCTGGAAACTATCACCCCATAAGCCTGACTAGCTTAGTCTGCAAGGCTATGGAGAGGATCATCATGGAGCTCATAAACAAAGACATTGGGGACCTACAGACACTAGATCCTACCCAGTTCAGCTTTGTCAAGGGCAGATCCTGCCTTTTGAACCTGGCTGACTTCTTCGAAACAGTCACCAAAGCCATAGATGAAGGGAAGGTAGTCCACACAGCCTATCTGGACCTTGCAAAGGCATTTGACACAATACCCCACTCGGGCATCATAGATAAGCTATCCAGCTTAAATATAAACCCCATGTCACAAGATGGGTCACAAACTGGCTCAAAGACAGACCCACAGAGTGAGAGTTGCTGGAGCCATGTCAGACTCGAAACCGGTCACAAGTGGCATCCCACAGGGTTCTGCCCTGGGACCACTCTTGTTCGGTATATACTTTTCCGAGGTACAGGCAAACATGGGAGGACTATGGCTCACCAAGTTCGCAGACGACTGCAAACTGGGCACCATAATCGACTCTCCAGCTGACACAAACATCCTTCAAAAAGGTCTCACAGAGACAGATATCTGGTGCCAGCACCATGGTTTAAAGCTAAATGCCAAAAAATGTTTAGTCATACCCTTTGGCAAAAACAATGTGCCCACAAATTACCACATAAGTGGAAACCCATTAAGTACAGAGAAAGTTATTAGGGACCTGGGGACCCAAGTTGATAGCAATCTCTCCTTTGAAAACCACATTGCCAAAGTGGTTAGAAAGACCTTCTACATAGCCCACCTCATCACAAGGGTTTCACATCTAGATCAAGAGAGGTAATCGTGCCCCTTTATTCATCCCTCATCAGGCCCATCATAGAATACAATGCCCCATTTGGGATGTACCTTACCCAACACCTGCAGCAATTAGAAAGACCCCAAAAGTATCTCACCAAGAGGATCAAGGGTCTCAAACAGATGCCATATGCTGCTCGGTTAAAAAAACTCCAGCTCTACTCAGTTGCATACCGCCTACTTTGAGGCGATCTATGCCTGACATACAAAGCTATGTCAAATCCAGAATTAATGGACATGCTCCACCTCAGTAAATCTAAATCCCTTCGAGTCACACGCTCGATGGACTTGAACCTCAGCACAGAAATAAATAGAACTTGCTGGAGGGACAGGTTCATAACCCAGAGGCTCCCTTAGCTCTGGAATAGAATTCCAGTTCATGTGAGGCAGAGCACCTCACTGAATCTCTCCAAGAAGAATCTCGATAGGTGGATGGGGGATCGTAGGTTTGTCCCAGGGATTACTCCTGTGTCACTATTAGACAGAGGCACAGTAAACTAAACCTTAAAAAGGGCACAGTATACTCAAATCAAGGGGTGGCATAAGCCATACAGAATCGGGCTAGGCTTATAATTGCCCCAGGGCAGATAGCCTAGTATGAACTTATGAACCTATGAACCTATGTAGCTTGTCTGATACACATGTGGTCTGTCCTGAGAAAAGTAACCTTTCTCAATCATAACTGTAGGCATGGCTTCATCACTGTCTGTCAATCATGTAATTGGATATAGCTGTATTTGCTCAGATGTATTTTGTCAAGACCTGGCTCTCATAAACAACACGCTCTTTGGGGATATCTGGCTGCATGGTGTTGGTTTGTAAGGAAGGTTTTTTGATAGTTAGCATGACCTTGGTAGTTGATAGTCTTTCATGATAAGATTAGATAACTGCAAGTA
Organism: Protopterus annectens; assembly: GCF_019279795.1. NCBI lineage: Eukaryota > Metazoa > Chordata > Ceratodontiformes > Protopteridae > Protopterus > Protopterus annectens. The sequence goes on along the minus strand of NC_056725.1, from coordinate 1,815,823,048 downwards.
TTCACTAAATATAGAGTTAAACAAAGGTTAGAATGTGCCTTTTATAAAGTATAGCTAGCACCTCCTTCCATGGATGGTGCAAGTTTACCTTTTGTAGTGTCCTGATTACAGCTGTGTTTAGTTGCTAGAGTCTTCTCTCCTGAGCACTCTAGACATTTTCTAGTTTCATTTGAAATTAGTTAAGGGTAACCATTTTTATTTTCCATTACTTTTCAGTATTTTATGTTCAGAACTCAATAATCAATGTTCAGTACCCAGCATTTTTCAACATTTACCTGGTGCATGTCTTAACCGCATCTTACTTATCAGGGTCCCTCCTTTCCTTTTTTAAGTCAAAAGAGTTGCTAGTGACTTTATTAGCTGAAAAGAATTCAAACTTCATTGGGAGAAGGATGCATGTCGGCGGATTTCCAGAATAATTTATCCCTGCAATAGCCATACACCAAACTAATGATGCCATATACCAGAAGGATGAAGTGCTTCCTCTGTGATCTGGGGACAGAGCTTGCTGTCCTCTAACCTTGTCCAGACCAGAGCGCTTTTAAATGGCACAATTGATGTACTTGTTGTCAATCCAATCTCCTGGGGAATTTCTTTCAGCTATACAATTTGATCTGTGTACCTTTTTCTTGACCTTGATTTTGCTGTGCAATAAGATTGTTTATTCTGCCCTATTTATTTTTATTTTATTTTTTTATTTTACATTTGTTTACCGGGAAAGTCCAACTGGAACTAGGTCCATTTACAGTGGAGGCCCGGGGAGAAAAGCTCCACAACAACAATTTTATACAGTGTTATATATACAATCAAAAAATATTTCATACAATAGATCTTTCCAGGCAGGTTTACATTACACAAAGAGGACCCTGGATGTTGGTTATTTGGGAAGGAAAAGAAAAATAATTTCATACAGTGTTATATATACAATCAAGAAATATTTCATACAATTGCACTAATTTTTTGAGTTTGGATGTTTTTTGGGGGGAGGGTTAGCTCATCATACCTTATGTGTGCAAGACCATACCATCTTGTCAAGTATTGATACAAGGTACATTATAACTGCATAAGGTTCACATCTGCCAATGATAATCAGTTATGATATAAGACCAAAAGGCAAAAACTCATATCATTACTGAGGGATATCGGGGGTTTATATGTAACTCATGCAGGAGACATATATGACTCAAGATCGGGAGGCCCATTTGGCATAACCGGTAGACTAGTTGTCATACTGGTTAATGTCTTCACCTCCCATGTTCAAGGTACAAGGTTCAATCTTGACCTCCAGCCAATGACTGGTTGGAGTTTGTAAATTCTGTTTGTGTCTCTGTGGGGCTCTTCCCGCCTCCAAAAAACATGATGAGCATTTCCATCTCAAAACTCACCCAAGACTGGAGTGGTGGACAGCGGCACAGACTGTATATTGTGTCCTTTAGGCCAACCACTTTGAGCATCTACTGTGGTGCACAGTACCCTCATGAGAGGAGAACATGGATCACAGACTACATGTCATGACATGACTAGCCACTTGATCTAAATATGGCTAAGGGTGATTCAGTCATGTTGACAAATGTTACCAAAAAGGCGTGGGTATTTGTCGGTGATAAGTGGATTGAGGACCTGGCCTACTCCAACCTACATCAGCAACCCATGCTAATGGTGGGAAAGATGTATGTGCCCCTGTTGGCCAATGTGTGTCCACCTTAAAGCCCAGCAGCCTTGGGCCAATAAGCTACTGGCTGGCTGGTGTCAAGTTGCCAACATGGGTTACCTGGGTTAACTCTGTTGAGTGAAAACTGGACAACAAAACAATCAACCTGCTAAATATGAGCTAAGAATTGCTACACTCAGTGTAGGTTCACTGACAGGATGGAGCTTGGAAGTTGATGACATGATGGTAAGGAGGAGGCTGGACATCCTATGTATCCAAGAGGCAAGATGGAGGGGCAGTGCAGCAAAGCCACTTGGCTTGGGATCCAGAGTCTACTACTCAGGAGGATGACAGGTAAGAAATAATGTGGGAATTGTGGTGAAGAAGAGGCTTCAAAAGGCAGTGAGGGAAGTCATCAGAATTAGTGATAGACTCATTGCAATTAGAATCCAGCCTAATGATGGGGCAGTATTCATAATCTCAGCCTATGCCCCATAGCAGGGTTGTGATAGTGAGGGAAACAATGCAATCCAGACAACAGTTGTAGGACCTGCTAGCTAAAGCAGGACAACATGTGTTAGTGTTAATAATAGGTGACTTGAATGCACATATCAGGGCAGACAGAACAGAATATGAGGACTGCCTGGATCCACAAGGGTGGGGTAACAGGAATAAAGAAAGAGAGGCTATAATAGACTTCTATCTAGCAAATGGCTTGACAGTAGCCAACACATGGTTCAGAAAGAGAGACAGTCACAACATCACATAGAAGAGTGGCCAAGTAAGGAAATGGCACTCAGGTAGAATCCATGACTGCAAAGTCATTCCCAGTGAAACGGTCAGCCCACAGCATAAACCACTAGTTGTCACAATCAGCTGTAAGCAGTGTCCAGAGAAGGCTCAAGGTCAGCAGAGATCATGCTGAAGACCTGCAGGTTGGCAGGAGAGAAAGCACAACAGATCTAGGAATTACTCAGGACTCTAGCACCTCAAGAAGAAGAGGAAATAGGTTGAAGAAGAATGGCAGCTCGTCTAAATAGCATGTGTGAGGACTTCAGAACAGGTATGCAGCTGTGCCAAGTATGGGAATAAGGTACATAAGGAAAGTTGGTGGTGGAATGCAGAAGTCCAGGAAGTCATCAAAAGAACAAAGGAGTGCAGGAAAAGTGGAAGATAGAAAAGACTGACCAGGCTAGGAAGGAATACTGGTTGGATAACAAAGACGCCAAGAAAGTAATTGCAGTAATGAAGACTAAAGCATCAGAAACACGTTACCAGCTTCTGGAAAATGAGTCAGTAGATGGCACAAAGAAACGATATCAGGTTGCATGGTAAAGACAGAAAGATAAAGAAGATAGTCAGACACTTTTCATAAGGGATGACAGCAACAACCTGCTCACCAGTCTACCTGACATCAAAGGTAAATGGAAGAAGTACTGCCAGCAGCTTCTGAATGAAGAAAAATGCACTGAAGCTGTACTGCCCCAGACACGGCCTACAATGAGAGAAGAGAAGGAGCCCACCAGAGAAGAAATAAAAATGGCACTAAGGAAAACAAAGTCAGGGAAAGCAGCAGGCTCAGGCGAGGTCACAGCAGACATGACAAAGATGCTGGGTGAGATAGGGGAGATATGGCCCCTGAGGGTACTCGTGGCAGTGTGAAGAGAAAGACATCCCAAATGGCTGGAGAATAAGGATAGTATTGTCAGTGTTGAAGAACAAGGGGGACATTGACAACAGTACAGAGGTATCAAACTCCTGTCACATTGCATGAAAGTGCTGGAGACAGTGATTGATAAACAAATATGCAGAGTAGTAGAAAGTAAGATGGGAGATGAGCAGATCGGATTCAGATCAGGATGCAGCACAACTGAGCCAATGTTTGCAGTGACACAGATAGTTAAGAAGAAGCTAGAAATGAAGAAAGATTCCAACTGGGCATTTCTAGAATTTGAGAAAGCATATGACAAGGTACCAAAAAGCTGATATGGGCAGTCCTGCGGCAGTTCAAAATCCCAAGCTAGAGTTGATAAAATTAGTGCAAACTATGTACAAGGACCCAGTGATTCAAGCACGAACAGTGTTTGACAGAGGGGTTCCCAGTGGGAGTGGGTGTACACCTGACTTCAGCTCTGAGCCCATTGCTGTTCATACTGATGATGGATTACATTACCAAACAGGCCTGAGGGGACAGATCAATAAAGCTGGTACGCAGAAGATGTGGCATTGCAGTCAGACTCTAAGCAAGAACTTCAGCAAGGGATAAGTGAATGGAATGCAAAACTGAAGGCAGATGGGATGAAATTGAGTATAAATAAGACAATTGTAATGGCAGCAAATGGGGGAATCAGTAGAAGCTGAGAATTGAGATAGTTAGGGAAAATAGTGGAGCAAGTTAACAGCTTCAAATATCTGGGAGGGGTAGATGAAGAAAGGGAAGTTTGAATAAGGAGACCAAAGCTAGAATCAGAGGGAGTTGAAGCCAACTGGCACATAATGCCAGGTGTATATGACAAAAGAATGTCACAGAAACTGAAAAGTAAAGTGTACAAAACAATAGTGTAACCAGTGCTACTGTAAAGTACAGAAACCTGGGTGGAAAAGGCAGAGCAGTCAAGGAAGCTAGAGGTGATGGAGATGAAGTGCCTGAGAGAGGTGGTAGGATGCATACTGTGGGACATACAAAGGAAAGACAACATAAAAGAAGAAGTCAAAGTATCTCCAATTGCAGAAAAGGTCAAAGAGAAAAGATTACAGTCATTTGGGCACATTTGCAGAAAAGCAGAAGACAATCTGATGAAAAAGATTTGGGACAGACAGGAAGAAGATATGAGGAAACAAGAGCATCCAGTGAAGAGGTGGCTGGATTGGGTGAAAGAAGACCTGCCACACTCAGGCATGATTGTTGAAGAAGTCAGGAGAGTGGGACTGAATAGAATGAGACGGTGACAGTTGACAGCACACTCTGACCCCATGTACAAACTGGGGAAAAAGAGTTGATAATGACTTGGGTCTCATATTTTGTAGGGATGTGCACAGTTAAAAATCAGATTCAAGAATTACTAGACAAACTGGGAGGAATTAAAAAATATCTGAGGAAAGTTATTGTTCCACTGTATTCAGCATTCAGCAGACCTGTTATTGAGTACAGTGCCTCCTTTGGTATGTAGCTAACCAGGCATATCCAACAACTGGAATGTCCACAGAGATTCCTCACTAAAAGAATACAGGGATAAGTAACATGTCCTATGCAGACTTCCTCAAGGCCCAGTCCTTGTATTCAGTCTCCTGGAGGCTGTTGAGGGGAGATCTATGCCTGGCATACAGATCATTGTCAAACCCCACTCTGATGGACTTCTGCATATCCACGAAACCAACAGCACCAGAATTACCTGTTCTGAAGACTTAAACCTTGCCTGTGATATAAATAGGACCTGGTGGAGAGACAGGTATGTATCCCAGACACTAGCCCATGTCTGGACATGCTTCCCATCCATGTGAAACAGATTCCCCCTAACGCAATTCAAGTGTAAATTGGACAATTGGATGGGGAACAGGAAATTTATCCCTGGTTTGGCACCTGTGTCTCTAATAGACACAGGAAGCCTGCAAATGTTTAATCTCCCAAGTCCCTGCTTACACTTATCAAGGTTACCAGAACTTGCCAGAGATGTGGGATGAATGGCTAGGTTTAAAAAAGTGCTTGTGGTTGTTAGCCTTGTAAACCCCTATGAACATATGAACCTATGATGATCAGGAGTCCAAGGTCCACTGGAGGAAATGCCCTTCCAGTGCAAGTCAACAACTGCAAGAAGCACCAAACAGCAATAAGCAGCAGTTCAAACTAAAGATACGACCAAAAATTGTTTTTGAACAATTATACATCTTTCTTGAAATTCACCCATCAAGTGGACATTTTCTCAATTAATTATTTAGATGTTACCATTTATAAAGATGTGGTTAACCGAAGATGGGTTAGCATGATATATCATAAACCTACGTATATTAACAGCATTTTATACTTTGAAAGTAACCATCCCTATCACCAAAAGGTTGGAATAATCAAGGGCCACTATATACGGCTCGCTAGAATGGTGTCAGATTGGAATGAATTTGGAAAAGAATGTGAAAAGATGAAGGTTATGTTTTAAGGGAGAGGCTACCCTGAGGGTTTGGTTATTTATAATATGAACAAAATTCAAGAGAGTAGAAATAGGGGGGACATCATCCCTTTTATTAATGGTAGTTTGGTACAGGGAGAACCTGGATTCCATAGAGATCTTGGAAAAAATAGGGTGGACCTCAAAGAAGCATTCATTACTCAATTTTGTAATGAAGCTGGTGTTATTAAAGACATCATTTACAAATGCTGGAATATTTTTTCTTTATTTAAAGACATGGCCAATGCAGTTCAGGCAAAACCTCCTATAATATTTAGAAGGGGGAGAACTATAAAAAATATGTTGAAGCATTCTACTATTGATTATGGGCCTATTAATTCCTATAAAAATAGGGTACATATAGGTGTACTAATTGTCCCCAATGTCGGATGGTGTTGGAAGGGGACCAGATCTATGTTAATTCCAGGATTTTCAAGCCCAGTTCCCGTAACACTTGTAATACTATGGGGGTTGTATATGTGGGTAAGTGTCTTAAATGTCCACAATTTTATATTGGAAAGACCAAAAGGAAATTTAAAGAAAGGTTGTACGAGCATGGGTTAGATGTGAGGAAGGGGGATTTGAAAAATGCCCTTGCTAGGCATATTGCCAACTTCCCGGACCATGCTTTTGGATTTTTTGTCTTGAAGTGTGTGCCTACGGATTACCGAGGAGGTCCATGGGAGGATATATTGGAAGGCAAGAAGCTATCCTGGCAATTAAGATTGAATGCCACAGTTTATCCATTTCCAGTATACTCAGATTAAAATCTTATATTGTTTAAAATACGTTTTAAGGTTTAGCTGTGAGTTGTATGTGAATGTCATGGGGAAATTAAATGTATTTATGTGTCTTTAAAGAATGGGATATATCAATTGTTATTAATTGATAAACAATTTTCATTGAATAAGGTTGTATGGGGAGGGGTATTTAAAATGTGGAGCTGGCTTGAACTTTTATGATTCTGATGAAGTTTTTACGAAAGTGTGCTAAATCTTTGTACCTGTGGAGATTTGTGGAATAAATTTTAATTATATTTACATCATTCCAGGTTTTCGGTCGTATCTTTGGTTTGAACTGCTGCTTATTGCTGTTTAGTGCTTCTTGCTGTTGTTGTACTACTTTGCGGTTATTTGGCAACTCAACAACTACCCAGTCTAGTTGATGTGTGGCCATCTTAGCACATCCTCATTCTGGCTGTTAATCATGATTCTGCTTTAGTTGATGATGGTTAAAAAGGCGATCCATATTCTGTTAGTGTCATAGTAGGACTGTTTTGCTGAGTGGGTTTAGGCTAAACAAATTGATTTATTAGGAAATATTGCAAAGCCAGGGAGAACTCAGATGTGGGAATGATTTATCAGTGATTCTGTCTATCAGCATTAACCTTATGAAGTTGAAAGCCTTAAAATATGTGAAGCACACATTCTGTTTCTATCTTAGAGGGTTCAGATGTTATGGATGTAAGCTTCCTGTAAAGAAGGGAGGTAGTTAACATGACTGTGCGTCCTGTAAAGAAGGGAGGTAGTTAATATGACTGCTGTGACTCTAGCAGGAATACATATAACTGTAAAATATAACTAAAGAAGGTTTGGCTGAGCAGGTGGGGCAGCAGCTGGAAAAGCATAATGCTACCTAATACTCCTTCGTTTATTCACCTGGTATAGTGCAAACTCGGAGAATGGGGGAGGGTTTTGTATACAAAAACTGTATACGGTTTTATTTTATATTATGTTTTGTGTGATTCAAAGCTATGGTTTTGGTGACTGTCTAACATTCAAACAGAATGGGAAAGGATAGTTTTACAAATTCTGGTTTCAGCAAGGCAGTTTGTACTGATAAAAATGATTACTAATGTTTACTCATGCCTGAAATCAGACAGCTGTGTACAAAATGACCCTAGGCCTTATTGCTATTACTAAAGATAAAATCCCACAAGCAGGATAAAGTTGTAACATATACAGACACACACACACACACACACACACACACACACACACACACACACACACACACATATATATATATATATATATATATATATATATATATATATATATATATATATATACCTATAGTACTTTTTATCTACAACACATTTTATCTACAAGAAAGCTGTCACAATTTATGTAAAACACATTTTATCTAAAACAAATGACTGAATCACATTTGACAGAAAAGTATGCATGGCTATAAAAAATGACTGCTGGTGTGTTTTTTGATCATAGAAACTATAAGGCAAATTATATCAGTACGTTTACTTGCTAATGCCCACTGTTATGTTATATTTCTATCTCTAGAAGTTTGTCTTTGTGTGCCTGCAGTGATTCACTGTGGGAGAAATTTTCTCTTTTCTCCTTTGTTGTGGTACTATGGAGTTAGAATATTTAATTAAGGGGGTGTGGGAATGAAGTCCCGTACATGGGGATGGGGTAAAGAGTGGCTTGTCTCCCCAGTAGAAAAAGAAGTTTTGGAGACATATTTGCTATATATGACATTTTAGACATAATGTGATTTGACTAATTGTGTTTTAGATTAAATGAGTATTAGATGACTTTTTAGATGATTTGTGATTAGATAAAAGCATCTTAGACAAATCATTATAAACTCGTATATATATATTTTGTGTGTGTGTGTGTGTGTGTGTGTGTGTGTGTGTGTGTGTGTGTGCGCGTGTGTGTATATACGCATATACACACGCACACACACACACACACACACACACACTCAGACATATATAAATGTAGCCCAGAGAGTGATGTTGCAGGAAAGGCATATGACCTGCAAAGATCATGAACAATTTCTAAAGAAGGCTAAGATGACAGGATATTATGCTAGCATGGAGGAACAGAGGAATACGGGTATACCGACATTAAAATAGTGGATAAAGGTAGAAGAGGAACATAAAGATAAAAAGGGAAAAATAAGTGATGGTAAATAGTATTTGGAAAGGTGAAATTATGATGAAATCAATTTATCATCCGCCAAAGACTAAAATTCCAGAAATAAAGCAAATAATAGGGAATATTATGGCATTTCAACATTACATTAACATGAGGTGACTAGAACATAATATGTAATAGAGAAGATGTTTATGGGGGCCCTAGAAAAAATGCAAATTCCTGTTGAAGGGAGAAATCTTAACACATACATGAGTGTTTGGGCTAGTTGATGTTAAAAATACATTCCAAAGAGAGACAAACTTTACATTTTACTTGGGAAAGTACCAAACATTCAGAGGATTAGACAGGATTTATTTTTTCATAAGAACATCTATATCAGGTCCACAGAAAAACATCCCATCTGATTTTATCACAGCCCGGTGCAGATTGAGTTGAAAGAAAGAATAAATAAAGGGGAGGGTGGCACTGGCAAGTTCCCATTTACTTACTGAAAAAAGGAGACTTTTATCCTGTGGGTAGATCACAATATAAATGAAACTTTGGACAATATTGGGAGGGCAGAGGATGCTCTGTCATTGTCATGGGATGGTGAAAGAGAGAGAATTACATTTCAGAGAATATGCAAACAACTGAGATATGGAATAGGAGTCAATATAATTATCTAAAAGCTTTACCAAAAAATAAAAAGGCTGCAAGGAAAAGGAAGGACTGACAGGAGAGGAGATTGGAAAGACCAGCTTAAGCAAGCTAACCTTAGAGTTGTAACCCAGGTAGAGATACTGAATGATTTTAGGGCTCTGTCACTGATGCAAGCCTACTTTGAAACTATCTCAAGAAGTCTTATTCATGGGGTAAGACATCAGAAGATTGAATGTATGATAAATAAGTTGAAATATCAGGAGACAGGACAATTGATAGATGACCCAGAGGAAATTAGATTAATTATGATGGAATTTTACAATTAACTTCATAAACAAAATCATGAAGTACAGGTAAGCAAGTCACAGATGAGGACATATTTACCTGAACTGGACTTGCCACAACTTAATAACAACAATAGAAGGGAATTAATGCCAGAAATAATGAAAGAAATTATATAGAAAACAGCAAGGAATCAAAGCATAGGAAAAGTGCTTTGGAATAGATGATATTTCAGCAGAGGTATGGAAAAGAGTAGACGATATGGTACTTAATGTCTGCTATGTACTCTTTAATCAAGTGTTGTGGAGGGGAAGATGCCAACTTTGTGGTATAAAAAGCACTAATTGTTTTATTCCCAAAGGAAGGAAAGGACTTGGCAGACCCAGAAGCATATAGACCTCTATCAGTTGTGAATCATGACTATAAGAAGTTTATGTCAATTTTAGCAAAGAGAGTGACAGGGTTACTCATTAAGCAGATCAGACAGGATCAGTCTGATTCATACAGGGGAGGCAGACCTTTGGTAATATAATAAAGACTACCTGAATTCATAAAAATAGTGAAGTAAACAAAAGAACTCTGATGCTTTTAAGTTTGGATGTGATAAAGTATTTGATAGAGTAAGATGGGGGTTCATGCATGAGGTATTAAAAATGTTTGAATTCCTTGAAGTATATTCAGTATCTATTGATGTTCAAGTGTGTATGTAAAGTATGCAGGATAACTGTCAGTTTATAAATTTACTTAGGTACAAGTTAAGGCTGTCTAATATACATGTCACTTTTGCACTGTCTTTGAGTGAGACATATTAGTCGATCTCAAAAAGTGGGTTATCTCTGGGGCAGTCTACAGGAGAAATAGAGTTACTGGAAAGGCTCACCCAAACTCTGCTACAGTTTGCTGTGAGGGAAACGTTAGTTTGCTTTTTATTTGTTGTATTTTGTATTACTTTATTGCCTTTTTCTATTTTGTATACTGTGATTTGTTTTCTTTAATCTATGTTTTAATTGTATTCTGCTTTTAACTGCATATTAAAACTTGAAAAGAGACCACAGCTCTGTCTTTTGTGAGTCAGACAGAAATTTTTGACACCATCCCACCTTGTTACTGTTGTGTTCTTAAACACCACTGTCTTTCTAGTTACCAGCCCCTTATGTTAATTTGACCACATATCTCATTTCATCTCTGCTTTTACTGGTTGGTGTGAGTAAGCACAACATTATCATTTTGTGAAATCACTCTCCTTTAAGTATTTAAATTTATTGGCCATCCTACTGTATTCCATAGTACCACAACACAAAAGTGACCATCCCCTTTCAATCTATCTTGCTGTTTTAAAAATAGTGACTCTACACTAAAACTTAACTTTTTAGACAGGTAAAATTTAAGTTACCTACTTTCACATCTAACTCCTCTAGTTCTAGTACACACTGCAGTATTTAGGATAAACCATTTTTTTCATCTTACCTTAAAGTATCTATTGCTTGACCACCAGTTATTGGAGAGCCCACATTCTGCCTCTCAGTAGTCATCTTGGGATGAGTGCTTCTGTTTTCTCCTGGTGAGAGAAGGAGTGCAGTTACATTATTTCCTGGAGACTGCTGATCACCAGAAAGCTTAATAACTGCTTTATAGGTGACAGCTTGGAATCTGTGCTTATATTCTGATCCTGGTGAGAGTAGGAGCAGAGTGCATTGATTCCTGACTCTTTCTGGTTGGAGTGTGAGTGTCTGTGCTTAATGTACCTGATTGGTCTGGTTGCTATTTGATGCATCTACCAGAAAAAGGCTGCAAGCCTGCAGACCCTTACATCATCTGGGACAAGACTGTGGATCACCAAACAGGCCGTGGCCTGCTTCTCTTCTTGGGATTGGTGCTAACATTTTGCTTTTGGTGAAAGAAGAAGCAAAGGAGTGTTGTATTCCAACAGAGTGAAGCTGTGCTGAGACCAGCATTAGTAGTAGCCAGGCAATAGCCATTCATGCAACTCCCCTCTTTTCATCATTCTTGAGAAGCTAATTCTTTATTTTTCAGTAAGTACTGCTTGATTTCTTTCTAACTTCAGAATATCTGACTAAATACTTCATTCTTAAAATTTCAGGGTCTACATATTAGTTTCCCCTCAAGTGTTTGGCAGTGCTCTGTACAGACTCAGACACCTTGAGTGACATTTTTCTTGTAAAGGAATATATAAGGAAACAGCTCTGGTACTTAGTAATAATGACCACCTCTCCTGGCATGTCTAAAGGTCAGTTCCCTGTGCTTTCTCCTATTAACCTGGTGAACTTGGGCATTCTGAGGCAATGTAGCAACTGCCTCATGTATACCAACAACCCTCTCCTCTTACCTCTCAACACTCAGACTTGTGAGAGATGCACTTATAGATCCAAATTGGAGCCTATGCACTCTCAAGCCAAGACCAGAATGGCTGGTCAAGAGGAGAAGGTCAACACCTGCACCGCACCACATGCAATTCATAGCCCTAGAGAACACCCACCATCACAGCTCTCACATAAAAACACAAACCATACACCTACCTTCACAGAGTCTCTCAATAGAAATCAACCCAAACAACAGAGACCTCCAAGGCAGAATTGCATTTGTCCACCACAACACAGCACAAACCACAAGACACATAGCTCATCTACACAGTGTGCTCCTCAACCTAAGCCCCTAAGGCAAAACAACTTGCCCAATACACTAATCATAGATGACTCAGTAGTGAGGCACACTGGTGTCTCACTCACTAGGTTGAATAAGGAGAAGGTAACAAGTCAGCTGTCTATCACGCGCCAGAATCCAACACATAACACACGCACTCAGGTCACTCCACAAGTACAAGTATGACTCTGTCACTGTCCATGTGGGTGTGAATAACATGAGATGCACCTCCCTGGACTACATAAAAAGAGACATGGAGGAGCTCTCAGATTATGTGGCCCAGGCAGGTATGACCCAAGCCCTAAGCAGCATCCTACCATCTCCCAGAATGATACCGCAATACAAACAGAAAATGATTGACTTCAACAATTGGCTAAGTTTCTGGTGTCATTCTAAAGGGATCCAGTATCTGTCTGCTTGGGATGACATGACTGACAGACCTCAATGCTTTGCCAGAGATGGCCTGCATCTGTCACCCCTGGGTTTCTAAATACTGGCTAAGGTTCTTGCCAACCCTATAGTGCCTTTTTTAGGTGATGTTCCAAAGAACAAATTATCACCATTGCAGCTATAAATAAATGCAATCCGAGGGTCATGCTTCTAAATGCTAGAAGTCTAAATCTCAAGATCCACTTGCTCGAAGCACTCCTCAAAATGGAGAACATCGATATTTGTGCTGTAACGGAGACCTGGTTTAAAGCAGCAGAAAGCACCCCTGTGCTACCAGACTATAACTCATTCCACACCTTTCGGCCCCAGAACATGGACCGAAGCTCCAAATGCGGTGGTGTCTCCATATTCATAAAGGATATGCACATCTCCAGATTAGTACCCAGCATAATGTATCTGAGATACTTCAGGTTCAACTAACATGGCTAAGACGGCGATTCAGGTCGCAGCCTGCTGTAGGTCCCCAACAATGTCCCAAGACTCTCACTCCATGTTCCTAAGCACCATGGTAACTATTAGGGTCCAACCCAACACTCTCATACTAGGTGACTTCAACTACCCCTCCATCAACTGCGAAAACTACTCATGCACCAATACAGTGGCCCAACACTTCCTGGAATTCATCAATTCCAATGCCCTGGACCAGCTCATTCTTACCCCCACTAGAGGAAGCAACATCCTTGACCTGGTTATTACTAACATGGGAAACCATTGCTCTACAACAATAGTCAATTCCTCCCTGGTTAGATCCGACCACAAACTAATCACCATGGAAATTCACATCACACCCACACCCCCCGCAAAGGTAACCACCATGAAAAACTTCTCCAAAGCTGACTTTGGGCTCCTAAATACAGAGGTGGCTAACTTCACGGCACCCATGTCAATGTAAAATAGATGCATGACTGCCGAATCATACATCAATGCACTGTACAAACACGTACATAAATGCATGGAACTAGCCATACCCAACAGAACCAAGACGCTCTCCTCCAAAAAAAGGAAGCCAATCTGGTGGTTATCTGCCTTTAATAAACTCTACAACAGAAGGAAGAAACTATTGCAGAAAAAAGTGAAGTCCCAAGACAGGAAAAACTCCCTTATTAGCCTCAACAAAAAGTTGAGATCCCTCAACAAAATCTCTAAAGCCAGCTATGAAGGCAGAATTGTGGCAGACACTAAAAACAACCACAAAGCCTTCCTATAGTTATATCAAGAATCTCCACAGCAGTACCCAGGTTTGCTCTGAGTTACTGCACAATGGTACCTCCTATACTGAGCCAACAGATATTGCCAACATACTGGCTGACAGATTCAGTGCCAACTTTACCCCTCTCACCCCTCCCCCAAAGGACCAATCACAATACCAGAGGAATGCCAGGCACCCAGCATTACTGCAGCACAGGTTAAAGATGCATTGTCCAAGGCCAAGAATACAGCTTCCATGGGACCCGACAATATCCCTGGATGTGCTCTACATGAACTACAAAGTGAACTGGCACCACATCTGTGTGCCCTGTCCAATCACAGCCTCATCTCAGGCTTTGTCCCTACCGAATGGTGCACTGCTACAGTCATCCCTCTCCATAAAGGGGGAGTGACTACAGAATCTGGGAATTATCACCCCATTAGCCTGATGAGTCTGATATGTAAGGCTATGGAGCACATCATCATTGACCTAATTAACAAGGATACAGGGAATCTCCAAACTCTAGATCCCATGCAATTTGGTTTTGTGAAGGGTAGATCATGCCTGCTCAACCTGGTTGACTTCTTTGAGTCAGTCACCAGAGCTGTGGATGAGGGCAAGGCAGATCATACAGCCTACCTCAATCTGGCCAAGGTTTTTGATACCATTCCCCACTCGAGAATTATTGATAAACTCACCAATCTAGGCATCAACCCCTATATCACTAGGTGGGTTGCAAATTGGCTCACAGATAGAGTCCACAGTGTGAAAGTAGCGGACTCCAAGTCAGACTGCCAATCAGTCACAAGTGGAGTCCCACAGGGATCTGTTCTGGGTCTTCTGCTGTTTGGCATCTACTTCTCAGAAATCCAGGCCAACATGGAGAGACTCTGGCTGACCAGGTTTGCAGATGACTGCAAGCTGGGAGCCATTATTAACTCCCCAAGTGATGTAGACATCCTACAGGAAAGACCTCACTGAGACCAATGACTGGTGTTGAAATCATGGCCTTAAGCTTAATGCCAAAAAATGCATCGTCATCCCCTTTAGGAAAAACTCAGTTCCTACTAATTACCACATTGATGGGAGCCCACTGAACACTGAAGGCGTTATAAGAGATCTGGGGACACAGGTTGACAGCAACCTCTCCTTTAACCACACTGCCACTGTGGTCAGAAAGTTCTTCTATGTGGCACATCTCATTACCAAGGGTTTTGCATCCAGGAAGAAAGAGGTCATCATCTCTCCCTACTCTTCCCTTATTAGGCCAATCATCGAGTATAATGCCCCATTTGGCATGTACCTCACTAAACACCTGCAACAGCTGGAGAGGCCACAAAAATACCTCACAAAGAGGATCCTAGGCCACAAATACATGTCCTACAAGGACAGACTGAAAATACTCCAACTATTCTCTGTCTCATATCACCTGCTTAGAGGCAATATCTGCTTGACTTACAAAGCCATGTCTGACCCAGCTCTGTTAGAAATGGTACATCTAAAGAAATCCCGATCCCTCCACACCACACGCTCCAGAGACCTCAACCTCATTACCACACTCAACAGAACATGCTGGAGGGACAGATTCATAATCCAGAGACTGCCCATGCTCTGGAATAGACTTCCCATACATTTCAAGCAGAGCATCTCACTGGCCTTCTTCATGAGAAATCTTGATGAGTGGATGTGAAATAGAAAGTTCACCCTGGGATCTCTCCAGTGGCTCTACTTGATAGAGGCACTGGGAGCTAACGTCGGGCAGCACAATGCCAGGGCACTTCTATGGGCTAGGTTTGTAAAGGCTCCAGGGCCATTAGCCTAGTACACACCTATGAAAATATGAACCTATTTGCAGATATTATATTATATTGTATTATGTTATATTATATTGTATTATATTATACATTGAAGCCTCTGTTTAAGAGCTGCAATAATTTAGTAAAACTACAGGCTGTAAATTAAACAAAATTAAAACTAAGGCCATAGTAACAAATTATACCCCAAATGATGATATGGTGTAAACTTTTCCATATTTGTGGGGGCATAAGAGATTGAAATACTTGGGCATATATCTAAAAATAGACATTCAAATAGCAGCTAAGGAAATTTGGGAGGAAAAAAATTAAAAATAACCAGCAAATTAAAAAAATGAAAGCTGATATTTATGAAGTAGGAAAAAAGTCAGAAAGTCAAAGTAAACTTTATTGTAATTCAGAAATCACATACGTGTAAAAACTGAACAAAAATTCCGTGTCTCTGGACTCAATGTGCAAACAACATCTACACTATTTTCACAGACATTTGCACATATAACACCTAGCTATTACATCACAGACATGCAGGAAGACACTAATACTACACATAATTAGAAACACATTATTATTTTATAATATTATAATTTTTAGAAGATTATTATTAGAAGATTAGGACAATAAAATATTGATGATCAAAATGCTTTAGTGACATTCATTTTATATATAGGGCAAATATGTGCAGAAGAGGCTTACAAGGGAATTGAAGGAATTTTTCTGGAAGAATAGGAAAGAAAGAGTGGATTGGGAGATAGTGATGTTGGCAAAAGAAAAGGGGGGGACTTATGAATGCAAAACCTTGAAGCATATTTCAAAGCCAAACAGATGAGGTTGTTCTACTTACTATACCTGTTCTCTTACATGTCCAAATGAAAAAAAATACGTTGCTTTATGATGAGGGAATATCATAGGATCAAGAAATTATGAAATTGTGGGACAGGATAGAAAACCTGTATGATGAAAAGAACATAATGAAATATATATATATATATATATATATATATATATATATATATATATATATATATATATATATATATATATATATAATAGAATACTTAAAAATTAATTCTACCATGGTGAAAACAAATTCTGTCTATAGGAGAATGAATAGAACAGCAAGCACAAACACAGACTCTCTTCCAGCTATTTGGAGGAATAGGCCATGGACCAAAGTGAAAAAGGACTTTAGTTTAAGAGACAGAAAGCATACATATCATTTGGGATTGTGAAAAGAGGAAAAAGAAATTCTGAAGAATGATATGCAGCACTCATATAAGACAGGAATAATTGATTTTATCATGGAAGCTAAATCACATGTTGCAACAATGAATATAATATCGAGCAGAACCTAGGGGGGTTTGGCTAGATTTGGAAAATCAATGGGATATAAAGGTTGGAGGAGAATGGAGTGAGAAGATGGACCAGTTCTTAGCAGTAAATGTTAAGGTCTCATGTTTAAACATTACATGTACTGTGCTAAAACACACCTAGTGCAATACATCTCAACCTCAGAAGAAAGAATCAGGGATATCTGGTTAAAATCAGGGGCATCTAATTAGCATATATTAAGCATATTTATGGACAAGTTAGTCAGAATACAGAGAAAAGCAAGGCAAGGCTAAGTTTTATTTTTATTTCATTGTGGCATCTTATTAATAAATTTATAATAGGATAAATGCTACTACCCCAAGCACAATTTTCCTTTTACCATTCAGAAAGCAAAATAATACTTTCCTATCAGAAAGGCCTTAATATCAGAAAAGCTGTATATACAAAAGTGCTTTCTTTTGATCAGAAATAGACCAGGTTGGCAGCAGTGTACCAGGTGCTGCTCCCTGATCTGGTAATTCCCCTCAACTTTAACCTTTTGCCTTTTAAACTCTAAAATAGTGCTTAATGTATTTGTAGCAAACAGCTGCTAGAGTTTACGCCACACTCACTTCAGTTTTGACTGCAGATGCAAGGCAGGGATTTATTTCTAAGTGACAGTTTGCACTGAAGGCCAGCTGGGACCTGCAAATCATGTTCTCTAACACTCTGCACCCAGAGCAGCTGCACCCTTCATCCCCCACCAACTATGCTTCTGCTACTAAGTAACCATACTGGCAAGACATGATACATTTGTTATCTTCTCATAGATACAACACTACAGGTCAAATAGTAACAGGCCATCTGCTACTTAACTGCTGTCCACAATGAAACTCCAAAAACAGGTTTTCTTTCACTGTGTGTAGGTTAACTTGAAAAGTAGAAACCAAAAATCATACAGCAAATTCAATAATTCTTTAGATCAAAAATGTTCTACATAAAAAATTATTTTCATTCAAAAATGCATTTTGGCAAAGCACATTATCAACAGACAACTTCTACTGAGTTCACTGTTATAATATTGAAACATTTTTCTTTTGGGGGGGGGGGTTCATTCCCCTGTGCCTGTTAACATAGAGGAGCAGTATTCCCGTGCATCTGCTACTTATATATAGTAACTCCAGCATCACTGTACCACAGCGTACGGTAAATACTCAGAGATAACATACATTGGAGTTAATATAATATTTTTTCGTACATTTGGTACTACTAGTAAGATGTTCTGCTAATCATAATTACCGTCCTTGGAATTTCAGCAAGTGCCCATTGTGGTTGTTTTCTACAGATAAGCTGCTATATACAAATGACTAGTTTATGGATCATATGAATATATAATATAACCAATAGGATATAACTGTTGTAGTGTCATAAACAACTGCTAAACACCAGCATGTTTTGCCATAACAAGTATCCATCTTTGCTTCCTTTCTGTCTGTCTGTCTCTCTTTCTTTTAGACTTATTTTCTTATAGTTTATATAAGTACATGATATGCCACACATAGTAAAATAAAAGTTAACAAAACAGTGGTTGTCACATTAACATTCTCAAGGTTCCAGATTTATTAACATGATCATTTGAACTTCATCCTCGGGGGTCATACTGTAACCTAGGAAACTCAAAGGTTAACTGTCTTGTAGTCACTCTTTCCCCTAGTTATTTTCCTCTCTATTATAATTGTTTGCCAGCATAGCTATAGCTTAGAGTGAACATCAGAATTTAAGCTAAGGCCATAAATGAGCAATGTACTAACTTCTCCACCTGTGTCTAGTTTCCATCAAAATCTTGTGTTCATTGTAAAGTAATTTAATTGTGTATATGCATTTATTTGTTTATTTATTTATTTGATAACTGAGCAGATAATTGGATTTAATGGTTAATTTCCAGTCATGGCCAAGACACAAGATTTCATGGTCAACAATATTTCATGGTCAACAATACAAGGTAGAATTATACAGCAGAAAGATAAGCATATAATCCAACACCATACAACAATGTAGTTTTCAGTGCACTGTAAAAGGTGACACTTGTTCTACTTAACACTAATTTATATATTTTCATAAGCAGAGTATATTCTAGTTGGTATGAATGAGTCTAACTCCGTTCTTAATTTAACAGACTAGAGTATTTCCTTATAATTACAGCAGGACTTGTAGTCAGGCCCCTCCTCAGCCAATCCTCAAGTGTCTGTGTCTGATGCCTGGAGAACAGTCAGTGTGACTCCCCTACATATGAATGGCCCCTCTGCAGACACAGGCAATTAAAACCAATTCCAGACTCACCAGCCATATATGCAAAACCGTGGAATGTATCATGGCAGAATTCATTTATGGAGGCACAGGCAACTCAACTGATCCACACTCAAATCAGTTTGGTTTTGTGATAGGCAAGTCATGTCTCTGAACCTAGTAAACTTCTTTGAAAAGCTTATAGAATCTCTGGACAGTGGTCACTCCATTCGCACTGCTTATCTTAGTCTGGCCAAGGATTTAGATACTATTCCTCCATGCTAATATTATTGAAAAATTAGATAAACTTAATGTAAATCCTATGTTGTCAGCTGAGATTGCAAATTGTTTATCCAACAGATCCCAAGTTGTGATAATTGCAGGTATTCTTTAAACATAAAATTGTACCAACTGGGGTGTCACAGGGATCTTTGCTGTAGATATCCAGAATAATATCCTAGGTGTGCAGTTAAATGAGTTTGCTGATGACTGCAAATTGGGCACTGTTATACAGTCATCCTCGGGTACTAAACAATTATGGACAGTAAAGCCATAACTAGGTATTCTGGCCCCAGTGCAGTTCCCCAGTCTGGTGCAATAAATAAATAAATAAAAATGACCTATTACCCTTTGAAAACTGTAGAAAACTACTTACTACAAATTTAACGCATGGCTTTTCCTATAGATAAATAGTCCACAATGCCCTAACTGCAAAAGCAATATTGACATTCACTTTTTTTTTTCAAAGAATTTTATTAAATAATTATTAAAATGAACAAATATTTCCATGAAATTATAACATTTTTTCTTTAAAGTTAAAAAACAAGAAATTAAAAAAACAAACTTTCTAATATATAAACCAATGTAACTAAACTATGTACAAAGACGTTCATCATGCAAAAAAAATTCTTAATGTAGCTGTAGGATTAATAAAAATCATCTGTTTACATAAATTAATAAACTATTTTTCTAGAAGTTCATAGATGATATTCCATGAATTATATAATGTAGTATTCCTAGATGATCTAGATTTAATAGTTAACATTTCCAAATTACACGTTTCAAGGTGTATATTTTTAAATTCCAAAAATGTAGGTGCTGTACTAGATTTCCAATTCTTAGTTATTGTTTTTCTAGCTATAGATAGTATAGACCAAACCAAAGGGTACTTATTCTCTTTTACACAATCAGGAACAGGAGTATTAAATAAAACAAGTGATTTAGATATAAAGAAATTATCAGTAAAAATTGTTTGCAAGAAATTATTGATATCATCCCAAAATTTTATTAAATATATGCAATTATAAAACATATGAGACCAGTTAGCATTCAATTCAATATTACATCTCCAACATGTTATATTCTTTTTAGAAAATATACTTATATTATGAGGAGTGATAAATGATCTATTTAAAAATCTCCATGTGAATAATTTCCATTTTAAAGAAGAAGTACTCATACTTGCTGATTGTAAAATATTAAATTTGTCTTTCTCAGAAAGGGGATTATTATTAATTAAAGAAAAATACTTCCAATAATTATCTGAATGTGTATCTAAATCACATTTAATTGCCCTATAAATGTTTGATAACTTGTTATTAGTAGGAGATTTATGCAAAACTGATAAAATCATATATTGTATTAGCTTGGGATTTTTTTTCCTAATTATAGGAGACATAGAATCCAATTTATTTAATACATGTTGTCTAGCTTCTTGAAGCTCTAACCATAAACAAGAATCAAGTTTATACTCTACCAAGAGTAAAATATTGGATTTTATCTCATTATTTATCATAATTTGGTGCCAAAATGTTAAATGCTTTTACTGAAGTATAGACATTTTTGTATAATCTGAAGAGAAAATAGATCTGTGTGTGTAGGCTATAGGGAAGAGTAAAAAAAGCCAATCCTTACATATATTATATTTAAATATAACATTTTTAAATGATTTTAAAAGAAAAACTATATACTTAGAGTTAAAAGTCAGAGACGAAAATTCAGAAATATAGCCTTTTAACCTCCAAATAAATGGATTATTAATTATATTTAGCTTAAAAGAACTGTTTATATCTTTGGTATTTTGTGACAATACCTCTATAAACGCTTTCCACTTAGCAGTATATTCCACATCAATGAGATGAGAGATTGTATTGAATACTGATGAAATTGAATACATACTGATGAAATTGAATACATTTCTAAATTTGGTAAGGCTATACCCCCATTATTCCAAATACTGCTCAGACAAGCTCCACGTGGGTTTACAGAGTGGTCCTAGCAGCAAGGAACTCGAAAAAGCGACTACCTTCTGGATTTAAGTATATTTGCTTTTTTTTCACTGGAAATAGCTTCTGTTGCTTACTTTAAACTAGCCTGAACTGGGTTTTTTTCTGATTACTGCATTTATTTTTTAAATCTGCACTTAAAGTTACATTTAGTCGAATTCAATCGAAAGTTTGCTTGTTTGTTTGTTTAATTTAACTGTGGAGGTTGCCCACTAAAGTGTGCTAGCCTGTGTAACTAATTTATCACTGTCTCTGCATTTTCTGTGTATTTCTACAAAAAAAAAAAAAAAAAAAAAAAAATAATCCTTGTTTTCCCGCCTTTCTCGACTAGTTTAGACCAGTATACAGGCATTGCTGTATTCTGGGCTGTGGTGTAGTTCCTGTGTTGTCCATTACCTTACTTAGATAGAAGGAAGTTTCTTTGCTCAACAGTGGGAGTGGGGAGCCTTGAGCAGCCTACCTGTACTTGGGGAAGTGACCTCAGCAGAAGCTGTAGTAATTGGTTGTTTGGGACCATTCCTAGCTCTTTTGTAGTTCACTGCTTAAAATCTGCCTCTGGGCATTTTTTTCTGGCTATACTGCTCAGACAAGCTCCACGTGGGTTTACAGAGTGGTCCTAGCAGCAAGAAACTTGAAAAAGCGACTACCTTCTGGATTTAAGTATATTTGCTTTTTTTCACTGGAAATAGCTTCTGTTGCTTACTTTAAACTAGCCTGAACTGTTTTTTTTCTGATTACTGCATTTATTTTTAAATCTGCACTTAAAGTTACATTTAGTCAAATTTAATCGAAAGTTTGCTTGTTTGTTTGTTTAATTTAACTGTGGAGGCTGCCCACTAAAGTGTGCTAGCCTGTGTAACTAATTTATCACTGCCTCTGCATTTTCTGTGTATTTCTACAAAAAAAAAAAAAATAAAATAATCCTTGTTTTCCCGCCTTTCTCGACTAGTTTAGACCAGTATACAGGCATTGCTGTATTCTGGGCTGTGGTGTAGTTCCTGTGTTGTCCATTACCTTACTTGGATAGAAGGAAGTTTCTTTGCTCACCAGTGGGAGTGGGGAGCCTTGAGCAGCCTACCTGTCCTTGGGGGAAGTGACCTCAGCACAAGAAGCTGTAGTAATTGGTTGTTTGGGACCATTCTTAGCTCTTTTGTAGTTCACTGCTTAAAATCCACCTCTGGGCGTTTTTTTCTGGCTATACTGCTCAGACAAGCTCCACGTGGGTTTGCAGAGTGGTCCTAGCAGCAAGGAACTTGAAAAAGTGACTACCTTCTGGATTTAAGTATATTTGCTTTTTTTTTCACTGGAACTAGCTTTTGTTGCTTACTTTAAACTAGCCTGAACTGTTTTTTTGCTGATTACTGTATTTATTTTTAAATCTGCACTTAAAGTTACATTTAGTCGAATTCAATCGAAAGTTTGCTTGTTTGTTTGTTTAATTTAACTGTGGAGGCTGCCCACTAAAGTGTGCTAGCCTGTGTAACTAATTTATCACTGTCTCTCCATTTTCTGTGTATTTCTACAAAAAAAAAACAGAAAAACAAAAAAATAATCCTTGTTTTCCCGCCTTTCTCGACTAGTTTAGACCAGTATACAGGCATTGCTGTATTCTGGGCTGTGGTGTAGTTCCTGTGTTGTCCATTACCTTACTTGGATAGAAGGAAGTTTCTTTGCTCACCAGTGGGAGTGGGGAGCCTTGAGCAGCCTACCTGTCCTTGGGGGAAGTGACCTCAGCAAAAGAAGCTGTAGTAATTGGTTGTTTGGGACCATTCTTAGCTCTTTTGTAGTTCACTGCTTAAAATCCACCTCTGGGCGTTTTTTTCTGGCTATACTGCTCAGACAAGCTCCACGTGGGTTTACAGAGTGGTCCTAGCAGCAAGGAACTTGAAAAAGTGACTACCTTCTGGATTTAAGTATATTTGCTTTTTTTTTCACTGGAAATAGCTTTTGTTGCTTACTTTAAACTAGCCTGAACTGTTTTTTTTGCTGATTACTGTATTTATTTTTAAATCTGCACTTAAAGTTACATTTAGTCGAATTCAATCGAAAGTTTGCTTGTTTGTTTGTTTAATTTAACTGTGGAGGCTGCCCACTAAAGTGTGCTAGCCTGTGTAACTAATTTATCACTGTCTCTGCATTTTCTGTGTATTTCTACAAAAAAAAAAACCAAAAAAATCCTTGTTTTCCGCCTTTCTCGACTAGTTTAGACCAGTATACAGGCATTGCTGTATTCTGGGCTGTGGTGTAGTTCCTGTGTTGTCCATTACCTTACTTGGATAGAAGGAAGTTTCTTTGCTCACCAGTGGGAGTGGGGAGCCTTGAGCAGCCTACCTGTCCTTGGGGGAAGTGACCTCAGCACAAGAAGCTGTAGTAATTGGTTGTTTGGGACCATTCCTAGCTCTTTTGTAGTTCACTGCTTAAAATCCGCCTCTGGGCATTTTTTTCTGGCTATACTGCTCAGACAAGCTCCACGTGGGTTTACAGAGTGGTCCTAGCAGCAAAGAACTTGAAAAAGCGACTGCCTTCTGGATTTAAGTATATTTGCTTTTTTTTTTCACTGGAAATAGCTTTTGTTGCTTACTTTAAACTAGCCTGAACTGTTTTTTTTTTTCTGATTACTGCATTTATTTTTAAATCTGCACTTAAAGTTACATTTAGTCGAATTTAATCAAAAGTTTGCTTGTTTGTTTATTTAATTTAACTGTGGAGGCTGCCCACTAAAGTGTGCTAGCCTGTGTAACTAATTTATCACTGTCTCTGCATTTTCTGTGTATTTCTACAAAAAAAAAACAAAAAAAAATCCTTGTTTTCCCGCCTTTCTTAACTAGTTTAAACCAGTATACAGGCATTGCTGTATTCTGGGCTGTGGTGTAGTTCCTGTGTTGTCCATTACCTTACTTGGATAGAAGGAAGTTTCTTTGCTCACCAGTGGGAGTGGGGAGCCTTGAGCAGCCTACCTGTCCTTGGGGGAAGTGACCTCAGCACAAGAAGCTGTAGTAATTGGTTGTTTGGGACCATTGCTAGCTGTTTTGTAGTCCACTACGTAAAATCCGCCTTTGCGGCTTTTATGTGTCGATAGCGCATCGCCAGTTAAACAAGGTTAAACTTGGTTAAACAAGGTTAAACTTTTCTGGCTCCCAAGTCTGCTCCTCAATTTTTCCCTTAGAACTGTTCTACTTGCAATCTAAACAGCCTATACTCTATCTGAAAAGCTCAGCACTTGCTCCTAAAGCATTTTTATACAGGTAAAGCACTCTTAAACAAAAGAAAGTACTTCATTCACCTAAATTCTGTTGAGTACACATCTCCCTATAGGTCCTTTCTGACTCAGTTACACAGCAATCTTTTTCACTATTTCTAGCATGTCGAAGGGTCAGTTGCTGGCGTCCTCTCCTGTTCAGCTGGTGAATCTGGGAATCTTGAGGCAATGTTACAATTGCCTCATGTACACAGACAACCCCCTCCTCCTCCCAACAAATACAAATATATGCGAGAGATGCAACTATATAGCCAAATTGGAGGCTGAGCTCTCTCAATTCAGTACTGGCAAGAGCAGTCAGGAGGAGAAGGTAACCACGCACACCACAAACCCAGTCTCACATAGAACTATCACAACAGCAAACCAAACACATAAACACACAAAAACATACTCGGAGGCGCTGATTAAAAATCTACCAAAACAACAGAGGCCTCCAAAGCAGACACCCAAGCAACCACCACCTCAAGACATAGCACATGCAACACATAGTTCACAAAGTCAGTGTGCTAAACAGTCACAGCCCTTAAGGCCAAACAACATGCCAGACACACTTGTAATAGGTGACTCCATAGTCAGACACACTGACGTCCCGCTCACCAGACTGAACAAGGAAAAGGTCACAGTAAGCTGCCTGTCGGAGCTAGAATCCGCCACATAACACAAGCACTCAGGTCACTCCACAGCAAGTACAAATATGACTCAGTCATTGTACATGCCGGTGTGAACGACCTGAGATGTACCTCCCTGGACTACATGAAAAGAGACATAGAGGAGCTCTCTGATTATGTAGCCCAGGCCGGTATGACCCTGACCCTGAGCAGCATCTTACCCTCACCAAGAATGATGCCACAGTACAAAGACAAAATGATCAGTTTTAACAATTGGCTTAATTACTGGTGTCATTCTAAGGGGATCCAATGTCTGTCTGCTTGGGATGGCATGCTTGACAAGCCACGCTGCCATGAAGGGATGGCTTGCACCTGTCACCCTGGGCTTCTGGATATTGGCCAAGGCTCTTGCCACCCCATAGTGCCTTTTTAGGCAAGGCTCAAATGACAAACCTACCTCCCTAGAAAACACAAGTGGAAAAAAACTAAGGGTAATGCTGCTCAATGCCAGAAGTCTAAACCACAAGATGCATGCCCTCGAAGCCCTCCTCAGTATGGAGAACATCGATGTCTGTGCAGTGACTGAAACCTGGTTCAAGGCTCCGGAGAGCACCCCAGCACTATCAGGTTTTACCTCATATCATGCTTTCCGGCCCCAAAACTTGGACCGAACCACAAAAGGAGGGGGAGTATCCATTTTCATCAAAGATACCCACACCTCCAGGTTAGTGGCAACGCACGAAGCATCGGAGACTATCCAGATGCAACTAACCATAGGCAAAACTGCCTTACAGTTTGTAGCATGCTACAGACCACCCTCTCAAACTCAGGAACCCCACACAGCCTTCCTGAAGACACTGGAGAGTATGAATGTCTCTCCAAATACCATCATTTTGGGGGACTTCAACTACCCAAACTTAGACTGGGAACATTACTCAAGCCCCAACACCCTAGCCCAAAGGTTCCTAGAATTCATAAACTCAAGTGCAATGGAACAACTAGTCACCATTCCCACAAGAGGAGACAATATACTAGACCTGATCATCACAAACATGGGGACAAAATGCTCCACACCGGAAGTATATTCCTCTTTGGTAAGATCAGACCATAAATTAATCTCACTGGAAATCCACATCCCGCCCCACCCCTGCACAAAAGACCACATTGAAGAACTTCTCAAAAGCAAACTTCACACTTCTTAAGACTGAAGTGGTATCCTTCAAGGCCCCTGGGCCAGTGGAAACCACAACCCACACTGCTGAATCCTTTGCAAATGCCTTCTATGGGCACCTTCAAGAATGCATGGATCATGCAATCCCAAATAAAACCAAGACCCATTCCCCAAAGGCAGGCGCCCGGTCTGGTGGACCCCAGCCATAAACAAACTTTACAACAGGAGGAGGAAGCTACTACATGACAGAGCAAAATCCCTAAAAGGGAAGGCATCTCTGATCAGTACTAGCAAAAAACTATGATCACTCATAAAATCATCCAAGGCCAACTTTGAAAGTAAAATCGCAAAAGACACAAAAGACAATCACAAGGCCTTCTTTAGCTATGTTAGAAACCTGGGTGGAAACTCCCAGATATGCTCAGAGTTAGTCCAAAATGACACAAAATACACTGAACCCACTGACATTGCCAACATTCTGGCAGACAGGTTCAGTGCAAATTTCTCCTCCCCCCCCCCCCCCAAAAGGAGAAATAACTATCCCAGCAGAGTGTAGCCTCCTAACATCTCAGATGCCCAGGTGAGAGCCGCCCTCTCTAAAGCTAAAAACACAGCATTAATGGGACCGGATGGTGTCCCGGGCTGTGTGCTACATGAACTCCAGGAGGAACTAAACCCACACATAAGGCTGCTGTTTAATCTTAGCCTTACTACAGGATACGTACCCAAAGAGTGGCGTATGGCAACAGTGGTCCCACTTCACAAAGGCGGTGCTTCTACGGACCCTGGAAATTACCACCCCATAAGCTTGAGGAGCCTGGTCTGCAAAGCTATGGAGAGGATCATTATGGAACTCATAAATAAAGACATTGGGGACCTACAGACATTGGATCCTACTCAATTTGGCTTTGTCAAGGGCAGATCCTGCCTTTTGAACTTGGTCGACTTTTGAAACAGTCACTAAGGCCATTGATGAGGGTAAGGCAGTTCACACAGCCTACCTTGACCTTGCAAAGCCTTTGACACAATACCCCACTCGGGCATCATAGACAAACTCACCAGCTTAAATGTAAACCCATATGTCACAAGATGGGTTGCAAACTGGCTCAAGGACAGAACCCACAGGGTCAGAGTTGCTGGAGCTATGTCAGACTCTAAGCCAGTTACAAGCGGTGTCCCACAGGGCTCAGTCCTGGGACCCCTCTTGTTCGGCATTTATTTTTCCGAGGTACAGGCAAACATAGGAGGATTGTGGCTGACAAAGTTTGCAGATGACTGCAAACTGGGCACCATAATTGATACTCCAGCGGACACAAACATCCTTCAAAGAGGCCTCATAGAAATGGATAATTGGTGCCAGAGCCATGGCCTTAAGCTGAACGCCAAAAAATATATAGTCATACCCTTTGGGAAAAACAAGGTACTGACAAATTACCATATAGGCGGTAATCCATTAAGTACGGAAGAGGTAATCAGGGACCTAGGGACCCAGGTTGACAGTAACCTCTCATTTGACACTCACATTGCCAAAGTGGTTAGGAAGACCTTCTATATTGCCCACCTTATCATGAAGGGTTTCACATCTAGATCAAGAGAGGTCATTGTGCCCCTGTACTCTTCTCTTATCAGGCCAATGATTGAGTACAATGCCCCATTTGGGATGTATCTCACCAGACACCTGCAGCAGTTGGAAAGACCCTAAAAGTTCCTCACCAAGAGGATAAAGGGTCTTAAACATATGTCAT
Organism: Protopterus annectens; assembly: GCF_019279795.1. Lineage (NCBI taxonomy): Eukaryota > Metazoa > Chordata > Ceratodontiformes > Protopteridae > Protopterus > Protopterus annectens. The sequence continues at coordinate 1,815,794,637 of NC_056725.1, read as the reverse complement.
ATGCTGCCCGACTGAAAAAACTCCAGCTCTATTCAGTCGCATACCACCTACTCAGAGGTGATCTGTGCCTGACGTACAAGGCTATGTCCAATCCTGAATTAATGGACATGCTCCACCTCAGAAAATCCAAATCCATCAGAGCCACGAGAACAAGTGACTTAAACCTCAACACAGAAGTAAATAGGACGTGCTGGAGGGACAGATTCATAACCCAGAGGCTCCCTACACTCTGGAACAGAATCCCAGTCCATGTTAGGCAGAGTCCTTCACTGACTCTATTCAAGAGAAATCTCGACGAGTGGATGAGAGATCGTCGGTTTACCCCGGGGGTCATCTACTAGACAGAGGCATAGTAAACTAAACCCTAAAAGGGCATAATATTCTCATCCTAAGGGGTGGTGTAAGCCACATACACTCTGGCTAGGCTTATAAATGCCTTAGGGCAGATAGCCTAGTACAAACCTATGAACCTATGAACCTATGCATATGGTATGTTAATGCAATCCTTGGCTTATTTGGGAACCACAAAAATTTCTGAATCATTGAATTACATTTTTTAATTATTTGGTAAGAAGGAGGTATAGATAAAGATTGAATTATATATAAGATTTTGGGGAGAAGGATCATCTTTATTATTAAAAAGTTTATCATCCATAGAAAAGGGTAATTTGTTCCATTTATTTATTAAATATTCTATCTATAATAGACTTTTATTATAATTTATTTGAATGGTATCTTTAATATTGTTAGTACTAATTATACCTAAATGTGCTATTTGTTGAGCCTGAGCTATATATTCATTCTATTCATCAGGTATATTGTATTTATTTGAACCTGTTAAAATAATTTGTGTATTATTATTATTAAAAGTAAGGCATGGAATTTTTTTGAAAATATTCCATGTTTTTAAAAAGTTTTTGTATAGATTCCCTTCTACTCCCAAGAGTAATCAATATGACATCTGCAAACATTTGTACTGTAGATGATATAGTGGGGTTTAACTTGTATCCTTCAATATCTGTATCATGTCTTATTAAATTTGCCCATGGTTCCATAACTAATGAAAATAAAAGAGGGGTAAAGGACACCCTTGCTTAGTACCTTTTACTATATTTTGAGATATACTAGTGCCAATTTTAACATAAGCTTGGCTACCTTCATATAACAGAGTGATAAGATTGATAAAATTATTGGAGAAATTTAATTCCTTTAATAGAGTAAACAAATATTCCCATGTAACTGAGTTGAAAGCATAATTTATATCTAAACTAACTAGGGTTAAATTTGTTTTAAGATTTTTCGTCGAATCATTTAAAGTTAATATTCTTTTAATGTTATCATATGAAGTTCTCTTCATTATAAACCCCATTTGATCACTATCAACTAATTTGGGTAAAAGTGTTTTAAGCCTTTCTGCATAAATGGACATAAATAATTTGTAATCAGTGTTTAATAGGGAGATGGGTCTATAGGAGGTACACTTAGAGGGATCTTTGTTAGATTTTAAAATAGGAGAAATAAAAGTGTATTTCCAAGAAGGTGGAATTATGTTTTTGTCCTGAACAAGATTAAATACTTTATAAAGCAATTTTAGAGCATTTATAGGTAGTAATTTGTAAATTTCAGGAATGATGTCATCATTACCTGATGCTTTATTTTGCTTTAATTTGGTAATGTGAGTTTGAAGTTCTTTGAAAGATATTTGTTTATCAATAGAAATCCCTTGTTCCTCTGAAAGTCTTGTTTTAGTGTATTTATTAATAAATATTTTTATTTCCTCTTTAGAGTTAATTTCAGTAGTTGTTTGGTTGATGTTTATAAAAAACTTTCTAAATTCAGTTAATATATTATGAATTTCTGATACCATTTTCCTTTTTTAGGGGAGAATATTTCATTAATATGATTAAATCTATTTAATCTTTTTGTTTTATTAGCAAGAATTTTTAAGGATTTAGGGTTAGAAGAGAAATTTATAAACTTGAATTTTTCTATATTGATCATAGTTTTATGTTTTAATATTTCTAGATATTTATTATTTAACATATTTATTTCTTTTCTTTTATCTGATATATCTTTATCACCCATATTACTAAGTTTTAAAGTGCCTAATTTACATTGTATATCTTGCAGCTCTTTATCCGAAGCTTTCTTTTTTTGCTGTACCAATTCAATATCCTACCATATAGATAAGCTTTTAGGGCATCCCATATATAAATTTCTGATATATCATTAGTATTGTTAAGTTCTAAAAAATTCTGTACTTCAGTAGAAATGAAATCATTAAAATCTTTTAATTTTGTGATATAAGCTGGGATCCTTTTTCTATGAATATTAAAATTTGGATTGACTACCACTTCAAAAATTATAGAATTATGATCTGATAAAGGACATGAAATCACTGCTGATTTGTTTAAGGAATCTGTTAAATTATTAGAAATAAAATCTCTATCTATCCTCGAGTATGAGTTATGTCTATGAGAAAAAAGGTATAAAACAAAGAAGTAGTATCTGCAAAATAATTTATATCTTTCAAAAAATAAGTATCTGAAAAGTCTTTTAATAATTTAGATGATGTAGATATTCTTCTCTTCCCATTTGTACTAGAGTCTTTGTAATCTAAAATACAATTGAAATCTCCTGCCAAAATAATGTTCCCTTTAGAGAATAGTACAATTTGATCTAGATGTTGTTTCACTGTGTTTATCCCTATCCCTGGGATCCAATATATGTTAATCAATGTGAAAATGTTACTGTTCATTTCTATGGTGACTGCACAAAACATTCCTTTATTATCCTTATATGTATCTATTATTTTAGGAAAAGGCATTATGTTGTTCCATAGGATAGCTGCTCCTCTCTTTTTCTTAGTATGTTCAGAACTTACTAAAATCTTATATGTTTTAGATTCAAGTCTGAATATATCCTCTGTTATTAAGTGAGTTTCTTGTAAAAATACTAACTGGGATTTATGTAACTTAAGATATCTAGTTAAATTCCTCCTTTTATTAGGATTATTTAAACCATTAATGTAAACTGATATACCTTTTAGTATAGTCATTGAAAATTAAATGATGTAAATATAAACATACTGATCTAAGAAATACACAAGAATATATCTAATAGGAATATTATTATGATCATTAGAACAAACATAGTGTAAGAGTATCACATTCTTAAAATTAAGGTTGTTTCCTACTACATAAGATATGAACGTCTGAAAAGTTATTAGAAAATGTTTATAACATAAACATGAAAGAAAATAACCAACCTGAACCCCTCTGGAGTTTAAAACTCCTAACTCGAATGACATCAGTCACTCAAATCGACCTCCTATCAAAAGCAGCATCCAATCAGCACCTGCCTAAATGTCTATAGTCATAACTATAAAAATAAGGCTTCTCATCAATAACATAAACAATTTTTTTGTATGAACCAAATGTATAGATATAATGTTGTGTCAATTAGTAAATTGATGACAGCTACATCTTAGGAATAAAGTACAGAATTTTCTTACATTAGTTAGTAGGTTATTAAGAACTACTATGATCTATTAGTTCACTCTTCTGTTTTAAAGTAATCACATTTGATAAGAACCTTAAAAAGAGACTATGGCATTATTTTATTACTGAAATATGGCTAATAAAGGCTGAAGTGTGATATATCGTACTGCCATAGGTGATCAGCTAACTGGGACGTAGTTGTAAATGAATCACCTAAGGGCCTTCAGTAACCACTAACATTGGCAGCTAATAAATAAGATGCTAATAAAAGTGATTTTACTAATAATCAACTAACATACTGATTGTTCTGAAAGAAATGAACACTGCATTTCTTTGCCAGAAACCAAATATAGTGATTGCTCATCAAGAAGTAAAACCAACAACATCCTGCTAGTTTTCTTATAACCAAACACCCCGGTGCAGTCTCTCATAGAAGAGTGACTAATAAACCTTAAAAGTCTGATCTTCCATTCATTGCATTAATTTGAGTTACCTCAAAGGGTCCATCACCATACTGAAGACTAGTGAAAAGGTCATATTAGTTCAAAGAAGCAAGGTGCTTAAATATCTCCTGTATACTATATAAAAGCCTTATTTAAATATAATGAGCTTTTTATTATTCAATTATAGCTTATACTATCTTTGAATTTTGAAAAGCTATTTCATTAACAAAACAAAAGATGAAAATTTCACATTTTCTAATGATAAACAGATCTAACTATTTTTAATGCACCTGCCCTTGCAATATTATTGCGGCCTATGTGGTACATCCCTATCAGCCTATTACACAAATGCATTCATAAAATAACTGAGATAACCTATTTTATATGTCTGTACATTTAACATTTTGATAAATGCTTCATGAATATTTTCTCAGCAAGTCAATAGTTATAAAAAATGTACATGTAACACAAGTATATAAACAACTTGTAGCGTTATTAAATCTTCCAAAAATGCACACAACTAGTATTTCTCATCAAGATATCGGCACCCTTGTCATACATAAAGCAAATATTTTATGAGAATACTATTCGTTTATAAATACATAAGGCTCAAGAATACCTATGATGATCAGAAAAAGTATTTAGGCTACATGCGTAGTATAATCCCTATTTATTTAAGAGATTATTGCATATAATGTCTTACAATGAGTTGAAAGTAGTAATCTAGTTATATCTTCTTTCCGTATGCTGTATGAGGAAACAAATTTGAGTCAGTAGCTTCCCGGTGAGGATCAGAAGATCAATTTACTTCCGACGCCTTCATGATGACGTTTTAAGAAAGCTCCGAGCTTTCCAGCTGCGATGGATATCACAGTCTCGAGCTCATCATGAAGATAAAGCTTTCAAAGTTCAGGCAGGAAATAGTAAGTAAAACATTACTTAACTACATATAAGGCAATGTCTCGAGACTCCCTCTATACCGAGAGAGATGAGAAAGAAAGGGAAAAAAACCTTGCATACACAACACGAAGCAATGACAGCTATCAAGCAAAGCTTCACCACACTATCAACCAGACTCTCTGGTTAATCTCCGACCAAAGCACATAGGTGCCAAAACATACAATTAACACAAACAATGCCACACATGTCTCTACAGTGCTAGAGCACCAAACCAGAGCCTCCAAATAAACACACCAACAACTCGTAAATGACAACAAAGCCTTACCATTACTCCAGCCACACTACCACTAACATCCTGAGTCAGAAGTACCATCACTAGTTAAGCAATTCTGCAACTATACATCAGGCCATCATACAAGATTCCTTTATCAAACAATTAACCATAAATCAACTAAAATACAAATATAGCAATTATAACTAAATAAAAGTTTTCCAACCACTATAAGAACCAAAATCAAGATAAACAAATATGCCCCCTAATGATAAGCACCACTATGAGACATCCGGAAGCATAGATATCTGAGACAGGAGAATCACTGCATCCATGGGAATCAAACCAATAAACATTAAGATGATTAATCTTAAACAAATAGTACAAATGAAAAAAAAAACCCAACAAACGGCTATTCTGCAAAACAAAATAGACAACTATGTAGTTAACCAATTTACATTATATTAAATATAATACCAAAAGCTCACCTGGATGTCCGGTTTCATTTCCCCAACTGAGTGAATCAAGTGCAAATATGTACTTGTTATGATTCATCTTTTGATTTTTTTTTTTTTTAGGGTCAAATGTTTTCCAAGTGTTGTTCTCAGCATTCCTTTTAAGACTAGGACTGGCCCACTCCATTTCATCTACTTTTTCCAGTATGTTATTAGATTTTATATGTTATTGCATTGTCTAGGTCATCAAAAATTTTAAAACCATCTTGATAAAATATTTTCAGTCTTGCAGGAAAAAGCAAATGGGTTTTTATTTTATTATTTTTTAGTTCTCTGACTAAAGGCAAGAAAACGTTCCTTTTTGATAATACTAAAGAAGAATAGTCATTATCAAAGCGTATAATATTGTCCTTCAGTTTGATTGGGGATTTTGCCCATGCAGTCTTTAGTACCATTTCCTTATCATGGGCTGATAGGAACTTTACAATAACAGATTTAGTATAATTACTCTTGGTGTTTTTAGATGTCACCGTTGATCTATGGGCTCTTTCAATGCCATATGAAAGAGCCTCCGGCAGTTCAAGTACTTCAGGCAACCAGGAAGATAACATTTTTTCCATATTATGTCCCTCTATGTTATCCGGTAAGCCAAAAATTCTCACATTATTCCTACGGGACCTGTTCTCAAGGTCATCAACCTTTGTCTGAAGAAGAGAACTTTGCTTTAACAGGAACTCAACATTATGTTCACTCTCCTGAAGTCTGTTATCCATATCACTTAATGCAGTTTCCATTCCTGAAATCTGCTTCCTCTGTTGCAATAAATCTTCATGTAGAATGTCCATTTGGTGAGAACACTTTTCTTTGAAATTGTTAATCTTGTCTATCTTGACACTTAGTTCCTGAATAGTAGTTAGTAATGGCTGTAGTTCTTTTTTTATAGTTGTCTCTTAATGAGAAGATTTAGCTCATCCTGTTCTTTTACTGTAGTACTTCCAAGTGTAACTTTGACAGGAAAACTTAAAATCTACTTGAAATTTTTATATACTACCCTAATACATATTTTAAAGAACTAATTAAAATAAAAAAAAACTATTATTAGGGAAGTTTATATCAATATTTCCTGTCAATAAAGTTCTGTAAAGGCAGAGCTGATAAGAAAAGCTGCTACTCTGTGCTCATCTTGGCCACGCCCCAATTGACATTCACTTTTGAATGCCAGTCTTGCACTACCACCAGACTGGCAGCTACTGATCACATCCCATAATACCATTTGCGCTGCTCTAGCTACGCCTCTGCCAGCAGGGGCTATAATATCCACATACCTGGTGTACAATAAACAGTCTCAACTAAATGCAGAAAAATGCAGCATTGTGGAATTCGGCAAAACAAGCTGCTTCCACCTCCCATGTTACAAATTTTATTCTTCTTCCAACAGATCATAAGATGTCTAGGTACTTATGTGAACATCTCTCTCTCTCTCTCTGATTTGATCATCATGTTTCTACCATATTCAGGAAAGTCAACTCTCTTGCCCAGTTAATTTTCAAAGGAATATTTTCAAGATCAAAATAAGTCATCTTTCTACTGTACTTTTCC